>NW_026623695.1:452160-483269 GCF_030028575.1 Malurus melanocephalus
CGCACCGCTCCCGGCACCGCTCCCGGCACCGACCCGGGTTCCGCTCGCGTCCCGGGCTCCGGGGCTGCCCAGCCCGCCCGCCGCGCTCGTGGCGGCGCCGAGCCTGACGCGACTTCCTGAGCGCCCGGCCCGGCCCTGCCCGGCTCCAGCACCGGCACCGGCCCCGCCGGCCGCAGGGTCCCGGCGCTGCCCTCCCGCCCTCACACCGTGCCCAGCCCTGCCCGGAGCCTCTGCGGCCGCCCCATGGTTCAACAGCCGCTTCCCCGGCCCCCTCCCCAKCCCGGCGAGAGCAGCGACTCACGGCTGATTCGCTCTAAAATCTGAGCTGCTAAACGGGAAAACGCTGGAAAAGTGATGTGAAGTGGTGTTTCGATGGGTTCGCAGCGACTCAGAGTTGCCGCTGAGAACAATTGCAGAAATTTCGGGACAGGTATCGATCTGCTAGCTCGGCCTTGCGGCAGTGCCAGTTTGCCTTTTACTGAGCGCAAAAGTAAATGTTGATTGAGATTGCTGCATGTAGCCAAACAAGGGCGAGAGTATTTTTTGGCTTTGGCATTCTTGGTCTATTAAAAGACAGTTTCTCTGTGGCTTGAGTTACAGCCCAGTGGGGAAGGCTCGTGCCTACATTTCTTCTTTGAATGTCCAAATCATAGCAATGCAATACAGGAATAAAGTGACAAAATAAAAGATACATTTATGCTAATGCAMATTCTCTGCTTACAAGTTTAAGTAGCACGAGGTGGTAGTCTTCTGCTTAAGGTCTTCCTTCTAGATGTTATTTTGAAATTATTACAAATGAGAATTGCAAACTAAGAATTACAACTGCCTTTCACACATAAAAGAAAATGCGTAAGATGTGATAGACAAAAACCTAGCTGCTGCATGCATAGGGGAACTGCCCTAGTTCCCACAACTGAGTGCCTCCAGGGAATACCWCTGGAGTATTAGAACTGATCGTTTACAAAGAACATTCTGCAGTTTGTGGGTCAGAAGGGATTCTGAGTCAGAATTTTCCTCCTTTAGCAAGAGAAGGTACTTGATTTTGTTGCAATGTGGACATTGGAATAAAAGACATCACTTTTCAAATTAAAAATACAGTAATAGTATTACTAGTGAAATGTACAACTCWTATAAAGTTTATATTTCTGTGTAACAAGCAGTGCAGAATTTCTGTATAGCAAATAGTTCTCTAAAACACCACATTTTGTATAAAGAAAGGACTATTTCTAATTGTATTTCTTAGAGCACATTCACCAACTAAAGCTTTCACGCATTTTCTCATATACTGGACCAGGAATTTCAAATTTGTGAGTTCTGGTGAAGGAGAGTTGGTGAAGTAGTGCCAAACACTCACATTCTAGTTTTGGTCTTGAAAAGGAAAGTATCCAGAATTTCTGGCYACTTCTGAAATAAAAGCCCGTAGCTGTCCAGCTTTATAACAAAGCTTTTGACTTGATGWCAACTTTTCCTTGGAGTGATTTGTTGAAGGTCAGCTGGGAGAGAGGGGACAGATTCTGCTTTCAGCTGGCTCTGCTGCAGCTAAGAGGATTTGTAGCTGCTTCGCTAATCAGAGCCGAGCCAGGAGGCTGTGAGTGTTCCACTGACAGTCACAGTGCCACTGTCACATCTGTGATCTCTGTCACTACATCCTCATCTCGGCTTTGCTTGCACAATGAACAGCTCATTGCCTCAGTTGTGGCTGGAGATGGAAATGCCTGGCTTTGATCCTGACCCGCAGCAGGGCCACATCCCACTCTCAGGGTTGCRTGGTGTTTGACCCAGGGGTGTTGGAAACAACGAAAGGGGAAGTTCTGAATTCCACTCAGAAAAGTGAAATACAGTGTTGCATCGTGTGTTTTTGTAACTCTCTTTGTATAAGGAGCAAATCACAGAAACAAAGTCCCAATGAAATGCTGCATCCTGATCGTTACTTCCATTGTGTGTCTACGTGCAATGGGAAATCAGAGTTTGAATCATCTTAGAAATCACATTGGAGGAGATGATTCAACAGCTGGATTACTTGAAAGCTGAATATAGCAGAGATAGTAATGARTGCTTATCTGTAGAGCCTAAGAAAATGCATGAAACTTAAGGCAGTTGAAATTCTTGCTAACATGAAATAATTTGTTTCACTGCATTGTATTGTTATTTTGGAATTTCTTAGTAGATATTTTATAAGACCCACAGTACTGTTTACACACAATTCTCTAGGTGTGGAATCACTTTTATTGTTTTACTCTTCCTCTCATAAAAATAGGGGATCAAAGAGGGCACTGGATTTCAGTGTGCTATGATGTAATTCAGAGCAAACTCAGCCACTAAGTGTAAAGCCAGTTGTCTGCTTTATTTCCCTCTATAAAAGATGAACTATAGTACATTTGAAACCYAATATGGAGCTTTTGCCATGTTTTTTCATTGTACACTTACACACTGGCATATTTTTTTCTGGTTGCAAAACAGTTATTTCTGTGATATAAGTAATACAAAAACCAGAAGAAAAGCCTCARTGGCTTTATCATAATTTTATGCAGTCTCTGGAGCCTGATTTTAGTATCAATTATGAGAAAACTGCTCAGGCTATTCTTTAGACTGTCTTGAAAAGGATAGTAAATAGATACAGTGTTTCACTGAAACATAATGATTCTGTGTAATAATAAAARAATGTTTATTTTATGATTATAGAGCAGTTTTCTTATTTTTCTAACCTTAAAAAATTCTTGGCGTCTTGTAAAATAAATCCAGAGATAGTTTTGTCACTCATTTGAAAAGGATCCTGAATTAGTCTAATGGGAATTGCAGCTTAGCAAGATTTTTTACACTTGTATAAATCCTCAGKCTTAGTAGTAAAATCTCATTTCAGTATTGAAAGCTTGGTGGTGATGTTGTGTTGCCATGGAATCAAGCAAATGGGAAAGATTTTGGAATGCCCCAAAGGAACAGACTTTCAGAGCTGCATGTGCTCCAAAAAGCTCAAATACCGCTGGGTTTYGCTTGCAGAAAAGGGAGATTCTATCCTGCTTCCAGTGAAACCAATGGGAGGCTTGCCACTGATCTCAGTAGGAGTGGGAGCATGCCTGAGTTTTGCAATCCATCTTTTGAAAGTGCTTAAACCGAAGTGTTTACCGTGCCAATGAGTCCAGGGAGGTGATTTGCATATGATGGCAAATGAGCAGAACCCTGGCTTTGTGTGAATAAGCTGCTGACCACATTCGTGCATAGCAGCCTGCAGAGGAGAAAGAGCTGGCAGGACTCTTTTTTTCTAAAATAATGATTAGTCCTTCCCATGTTTAAATTCCTCATGAAGCTTCCAGTGGAGTTCAACAAAGTACCTGTTTGCTGGACAATGCTGTGGGGAGGAGGAGGGAGAAGGGACAAGGGGACTTCTTTTTACAACTTTTCTACCCTGGGTCTGCTCTCCGAGCTCATTTCCAGCGATTCCCATGATGTCACTTTTAGTAATGGAGACATGTTTACAAAAGAGTACACAGCATCCTCTTTAGAAAGAMATTTTTGACTTGGGGAGTGCTACAAAAGTTAGGAAACCAAAAACTGTGTGAGGAGGGAGTAAAGATCCAGACAAAGGTTCTTTGTTTGCWGTGACCGAACTTGACCTCACATGACTATGAACAATAATGAATATGCAGTTTGGCAGTGGCAGAACTCAGTGTCAGCAGTATTGCCTTTGGTATACAGTRTATTGAGAGCATCTGAGAGTGGCAAGTGGCCACGAAATGAGCTGATAAAATTGCATGTAGAAATGGTTTGAGTATACTTTATATCTCCTTTCCAGACAAATGATTTTTTTCTCTTCTATTTCATCCCCCTTATCTTGAGAACAAATACAAAATTCATTAAGAGTACAGTGATTCTCTCCTATGTAATATAGCATATCGTGTTTCTSTAATTTTGAAAAGATAAGGGCTTTTCAGCCCAAGCTGTTCCAGGCTTGTCCCTTGAACTTGTTCCTCACATTAGTACAAAAAAGGCTTTTGTTCTAACARAAAGAACCAATATAACTAACTGGTTTAAACCCAGTGTAACTAACTTTTGCACTTCCAAACTTAGCACCATTTTTTCTATCACAAAATTACACACATGCATTTTCTGCAAATCAGAAAATCCTAACTGTCCAAAGGAATTTACCAGTGTTTTTAATTTAGCATTACAGTAGGGCAGAATTTAGAACAAGATTCTCCCATCCTCTTGCCGTGAGTAATTATCTGCCATAACAATGCAAACTTCCCCATGCCTGCTGTGAGCAAGGGGGATGTGTTGTAAGGGTGCTTAGTTCAGCTCTCCASTTTTGTTTCTTGAGGGTATTTGCAAAGTTGATTCTATTCAAGAGCTGGTTTTATCTGAAAAACAACAGATTAAGCAACTAATYTACTGCACACAGGCCCTAAATATTGYTGGATRCTCAAAGGTATGATTCATTTTTAARTAATTAAAAACTGGTGTGGGTGGGGGACTCTGGTGTGTAGAGGATACATTGTATTTGCAGGTRTTTCAAATTTCACTAAAACTTTATTGTCAAGTCCAATAAACTTTTACTTGACAACTCTGCAGAAAGCAAAGACTTTCTTCTCATTTAATCCCCTCTCTAGGAATCCAGAACTGTTTTCTACCCTTCCAAAAAAAGAAACCAAGGTGTATAACAGAAAATAAAGAAATCTGAGAGCTAAGGGCAGCATAGGCAATTTTGAAAAAAATGGCATCTCATAGCAAAATCACAAAATCATGATCTTAATAGATTTGCTGTGACTCATCCTTGGGTCACAGAMCTGCAAATTGTTCTAGAATAACGGGACCCCTAATTATTATGAGGTTCTAGGCAAGTGTATAATCAGTATCTCAAAAGGAAGCACTTTTCACTGCTCAGGTTTGCTCTGTTGTGCACCTGTTGTCTTTAGAAGGACTTGTCMCATCTTGTAAAGCACTGTAGATATTGCAAGTTGGGATCAGGGACAGCTCTTTCAAAACGGTGCTTCAACAAGAGACTTTGCAACAGATTGTGTGACCCAGGTGTCAAATCACTTGATATCCCACCCCTCCCCTCATTTTCGGGTGTTTGGGACCATAATCAAGGCTGGGTGGGACACTGGAAGAGTCTTAATGCCTTTGATGTGAAAGACACAAGACCTGTTGATTGGGAAATTTKCTCAGAATTTTGGGAGCCTTCTTTTGAAACACCTTGGGAGAGTTAGGAAAGTGTCTGGGCATCTGTTCTGCTCTGATGCAATGGTCCTGATGCAGACTTCTGTATATTCCAATGAAGGCTTTACACTCCCAATATCTTCCAATCTCCTATGTGATTATCTCTTACATAGATGAGCAGAGAGACACCTCCAAAGGGCAACACTCCCTGCTCCCCAATTTATTCAAGCAAACAAAATTTACTGATTTTTGGCTTTGCAAAAAGCACAAAGGAGCTAAAAATACCCATAGATATACATATATTTCCTTTTTGTCAGTCAGTCTCACTAAAAAATAGTTCTACAGGCTTAAGTTTACTATAGATACATATAATTGAATTMATGTAACTGATTTTATCTATAAACACAATCAAGAAGAAATAAACTATGCATTTTGTCTCAGCATGACAAAATTAACTGAGAACTCTGACAAAAAGCCATTTTTTTGCTTTTGGCCTTCTCTCTGCACTAATCTGGCCACACCAGTTGTTACATTCCAATTCTGACACTCAAATCATGTTGAGCAATTTTCCCACAGTGTGTTTCCCAAACAAAGGCATTTTTCCCACTCCCACTTATGTTTCTTGCATCTGGGAACTGCAGAAAAATGTCCTTGTTTAAGTCCTAAGATCCAGCCAACCATTGTATTGCAGTGCTAGATTTCAAAAACTATGGGTGATCATTTGACCAAAATGATACCAACTGACCCAGCAAAAGCATACTTTTTCAGTTACTAAATTACAGATCTTCAATTCATAATGTGATAAAATCTTACATAGRGTTTTTTGCACTGCTTGAAGCATAATCTAATACTTTCCCAAGCACCTTATACCATCATGAGAGCAGAACTCTTTTTATTTGTATACCCTAAACTCTTAAATTGCCTGGTTATTCCAGGATATTCACCTGAAATGGCAGAGGCCTTGARAGGGTGAAATCTCTTTCTAGGAGTTGGTGTTTTTGTGGGTCCTGTCTTTCCCTTTTATAAAAGAACAGAACATATTACTACCTTGACCAAAGAACATATTACTACCTTGGTATTTCACACATGACCAGCCATTGCTTCAGGAAAATTACATGGGTCACAGCATGACCGGCTGGATTCATAAAGCTGCTCATGGRCTATGCCACCCCACAGCTCCTTCAGATTTAGGATTGTGAAGGGTCGTATGTGCTTTGTTTATTCTTACTACACTTTTCCCTTTCATTATTTCCACCGGATGAATAAAGCAATAGTGGTTTTCTGGAGGTTTTTTGTTTATTTTACCTTTATGCACAAAGGGACACTAAATATTCCCTGAAGCAAAGTACCCCAGGCTGTAGGACAGGGTTGTTTGAGCCAAGTCTTTAGAGGGAGAGAAGTGACTGCTGCCTTTGATTAGAACCTCATCATCTTAACCTGAGGTACAAGAGAAGGTTTTATCAGATTTTGCCTTTAAAAGCCCTATCTTTGAGAGACACAAAGTTACAAAGAAAAAAACATTTCRTCCAGCATAAAAAAATTGAGCAAATATTAGCACCTGTTAATCAGCATAATTTACTGAAAACATCACAGYAGTTCAGGTAAACTAGAACTGCTGTTAACAGGTGATAGAACTCAGGTTGAAAGACAAGGTGAGGAGCCTCTTGAAGCCACAGTGTCTTACTTCTTCAGAGGAAAAACATTAGCAAACTGCAGATAACCACCTCTGCATTTTGTGACTGAACTTTTTAATTAGTGTTATGGATTGACTATATTGGTGTGATTTTATCATAGAATCTTAAGGAAGAAACTTTAAAAATCGTCTAGTCCCAAACCCCCCTGCCATGGCCAGGGACACCTCCCAGTAGACCAAATTGCTTAAGGCCTTATCCAACCTGGCCTTAAACACTTCCAGGATTGGGGCATCCACAACCCCCTTTAGCAATCTGTTCCAGTATCTCACCACCCTCGCAGTAAAGAATTTTTTCCTAATATCTAGCCAAAATTTCCTCTCTTGCAGTTTGTAAATATTGTAATTACATTATTATTTAAATATAGTGTTACATGACAAATATTATATAATGAAATATAAAAAGTAATGAGCAGAGCAGTGCACTTTGAATGAGCATTCGGAAATCTGCTTTAGTGGTCAGGATATACTGGGCATGCATCTGTCTCAGTGGCTTCCTTGCARAAAGTTTTCTTCTCATTTTCTACCTGTGCTACTGCAGTGTGTCTGAGGTGAAATTGAGCTTCCCCAACCATGCTAAACTGTGTTTACCCACCAGCTTTTTTTACKAAATAACTTTCTGTGCATTTTTCACCTATGACATTTCTCAGATATATTTTTGTGGATAGTTAGTGTTCAGTATTTCTTACGTGACACTTGTTTAGAATGTGCTAATTAGGTTAATGCAAGAAAACACTTGGGAAACACTGACCAAATAGGAAACTGGAGAAGCTCCCAAGCAGTTAAGAAGCAATTTCTGGAACAATTTTCCAAGAGAATTATGTTGCAAATAGCAGTCCCCAGCCCAGCCTACACCATGGCATCACCTGACATTTTTGRCCATTCCTCATTCAGTTTCAGCTCCTCTGCTAACTCATTAGTATGTATGGACTGGGAGGTACCATCAGTAATCCTACCCAGTATGATGAAACATGGAGCAAAATTTCATAGCTTGTTTASCCAAGCAAATACCCGTTACTAAAAATAACTTGGTTACTATATTTTAACCAATACTTCAAGGACTGGCATAGATATCTTATCTGCTTCTGATCAGCCCTCAAAATGAGAGCAAATATATTTTAAAAGATAATTTTTTTTCTAATGTAGGTGTCGTTAAATCTCATAAAGCCTGGGTCAGGTAGATGTGGAGAAAATGTCATCCATGCCTGTAYTTAGAATATTTGGAAGCARAACAATGCRCAATTAAAGAGTCTATGCCATTTTGCAGCTTTGTGGTCAGTAGCATGATCCACTCTCTCTTTGCTTCTCTGCTTTTTCTGTTCTTCTAGGAACTTCATGTAAATGTTTCCTGGCCTTAGATATATGTAGTCAGTTGATACTCAGAATTTAAAGAGGCTCTGTACAAAGCAAGGTGTGCATTTTCAGAGGACCACACTAGAAAATAKATCCTGGTGGAGTCCTCCAGTGAAGAAATGCTTTAAATCTRACTTGTGGTGTTTGCTATGGGAATTCGAATGAATCATATAGAAAAGTGTAAAATAAATGTTAGAGAAGGAAAGCAGGTAATGTTATAGCTGAACCATTTCAACTGTGTCTGCAGTCCTTCTGATTTAGACTTACAAATTTGTTTCATTTTTGCTAAACTGAGATTCCTTTTTCTTGTCTCCATTCTCTTCACTTCCTTCCATTTCATGCTAAACTCTGTACTTAGTGCATGGTCCAAGATATCTTTGGGCTCTTTTTCCTTAGTATAGATCCTGACTTAGCCTAATCAAAATTAAATACAAGAAAAAGGGCTAAAACAGTAAAGTTAGTATAAAATAAATTTTAAAAATCCCTCCYGTGAACATTGACTATGTCTTCTGATGTCTTCTGTACCTACATGTTGTGTTTCAGCTCGCATAGCCTGAGATCCTTAGGGTAAAACCATAGCATGGCAAAAGCCAATGGCAAACCTCCTACACTAACCAGGAAARCTGAATCTCAGTGATGTATGGTACAAATATCAAAAAATTAAATACCATATTACAGGACTACCTACCTTCTGATCCCTACTCGAGCTCAYACTCTACACTTCTGTATTATGCAGGGAGGACATAATTAACGCAAAGTTTATTCAACCGAGAGTAACCTTTGAAAGCACGCTTCCACTATCAGTTGTGATTTGTGCAGGACACCTCACAGAGCTGCAATCTATGCATCCTTACGTAACAGGCATTAAGAAGCAGTTACACAACTCAACGCAAACACCACCGGCAGATGAAAATCCATGGCACAGACAGGATCTTGAGTAATCATCAAAGCAGTGCCAGAAAGCAAATTCTACCTGTAGAAAACTTTTTTTTTTTGTGTTAAATTCATTTCCTGGGATGCTCTGTAGTTCTGTTGCTTGTAGTCCTAATAGTCTGCCACAAAGTGGATTTTCACTGTCAAGTTTTCATCCTTCAAAACCTGTTAATACAAACTTTGACCAATGCTGCCAGAAAATGTGCATGCAACTCAACTCATATCTTTACTGACTGCAATAATAAACTTTTGSTCTAAAACAAACAGGTCATTAGCAAACATACTTTCGTGCACTGAGGTTACTTGGGCCTCTCTCCTCCTGTCATCCTGTTTTACACTCTGATCAGACACTTAGAGCTCTTATGTCTTCATGAGGCCAGGACACTGCAACTTTCTCAAATTTAGTATAGGTTAAGATCATACTTCATTCTTCAGTGCAAAAAGATTATTAGTGTCCTGTCATCAAAACTGTTAATTCAGGCAATACTTTTATTTCAGGGGTTAACTTAGGTTACAGGGTATGTCTAAATTCAGGCAGTTGTGGCTATCCATACATCTATTCTAAATTAAAGAAATTATATTCTAGTATCTTTGTACTACCTTCAGAATATTTTCTGAAGYTGATGTAATTTCTTGATAAAAATGTTTCATTTTTAATGAAAGGAGCATTCCAAGACCMACTTTAAATACTGCATAGTGCAGAAGTTGAAGTTCTATACAAAGTATTATGTGGGACAGACTCTGACCCCTTTTACATCAATAGAGATTGGGATGGCTCCAAGTTTCCACTAGTMTAACTAAGTAGCTTTTTTTTTCCTCAGCCAAGATGCACATGGATTGCAAGACATGTCTGTGTGGTCAGAAATTCTATTTGAAAGRTGAGTAGTTTATCACAGTTTAACTACATGGCATCTTCAGATGCCTCAAACAAGGCCTCAAACAAGACCCAGGTGTTTTGGTTTTTTTTTAATCTACGGCATTGTTTACTTCCTTGACTGATGTGTTCATAATGGATAAAGAGGTGATGTTTMTGAATCAAATATATTCTGACAGCAATAAAACAGTAATACTGGATAGCTAAGGCAGATTTCTAAGGCAGATAACTAAGGAGTTGGGCTGCATTAAGGGGCACAGGAGTGCTGTAATAAGTTTGGGGTTTACCTTTTTCACAGCCTGATAAAAAACCAYCCATCCAACTTTGCTTCTAACTCACCAGTCCATTTCCCCTGTCCAATTCCCAGTTTAAAAAAAAAAATCAAGTTTGTTTGCATACTAGCAATTAGATTTACCAGAATATCTTTCTATTAATTCCTTAATTAAAACTGCATTGCATTTGTCAGAGCCCTTTAGGCAGCAGTAATATCAATGGGATTAATCACCAAAGCATTCTTTTCTTGATCAAGGTGTTTTCCTTAAGTGTTGCTACCAGTTACATCCAAGTCAGCCATGCTTGAGAACACTGTAATTGTGTTGGACAGGAACRTCATTCTTTCCTTGATGAAATAGGTTTCCAAAGTGGTTTCTACCACCTACATTTTGGAAACCAGTGTAYTGCCATATAGGATAGCATCTTTCCTTGCCTGCTATTGGCAAACTGTCACTTTATCTCTGTATGCTCTGTTAACACTTCTACATACAAACTAAACAATCTATGAGTGCAGAAAAGAATCTGGGAAATGTGATGAAGCGTTTATGTATCATCTTCTGACCTTCATATCTTAATTTTTTAAATGTTTCTTTGTAGTGGTCATTGCAGAACTGTCATCTACAACATCCCAATTGTATTGCTTTAACTAACAGGTACATACAAACATCATTCCACTGACTTATTTTTAATCAGGGGTTTCTCATGCTCAATTAAAAAATAGCAATGAAGGAACACATAAAAAGAKAATGTAAAMCAGGCAGTGATTCTGAAAGAAATTRAGATGKTCTGCTTCACATGTTGCTCCATTCTAAGACACTTGAGAAATATTTTCCAGCCTGCAAGTATCCTGAGCACTGCACAGACACCTCTAATTGTATTTTCTTTCATGCAAAAAATACGGCAAAATAATCAGTGTATTACCATGGCCTGCCAATCCTGACACATAGTGGTCATTAGCAAGGATATAAATAAAATCTACCTGGATAAAGAATGATTCACATAGAGAGGAGGTTCCCAGGAGAGGTGCCAGGGATGACCTCTGTCCCCTGCTATTTTATCTGTCCTGCTGACATTTACACAGCTCCATTACTGTGACACCAGAATATATAAGGACATACAGCTGTTCTTACAACACTTAAATGGGGTGGACAGATTACATGGGTTATCCCAGGTCAGAAGGTTGAAGGAGATYGTTGCACAAGCTTCACATGCTCTCGATGGGTAGAAGGTATTTGTTGACCATTCCTATATAAATCATCACCTAACCTCATTCCCAAAGCATCCAAGCATTTCTAAAGCATTCATGSTGCAAGAGTCAAGAACTCCCATCTTGGAGATTTTACTGGACATGAACCAATGGCCAAAAAGACTTGTAGCAACTTCTTTCAGTGCACAATGACTTCTCTTTAGCTGTGGTTGTCAATATGAATATATTCCATAAAAAGACTTCTAAATATCTATTTCAGTCTATCATTTTATTCATGGAGTACTGAGTAAGGCTATATTACCCCCATTGTCCATCTGGTCATAAAATTGAGTTAATTTCTATCAAATGAAGATGCATTTAGGTTTTCACAGTTTGACTATCAGCTCATGTTATAAGGCAGCGTTATATCTGATTTGGAAGCAAAACTACCCTGTTTACATGCACAAAGAAGTTATCCTCAAAACATAAATACATTAACATGTCTTGTTAATTTACTGAAGCCAGCGGTGACATTTCTACATGGGACATAGGCAAGTTGCCATCTACTCTGAGTGATGTAAGCTGAGTTTGATGATTGGATGTCACCTGGTACCTCCTATAGAGGCACCCATACCCATTGCTGGTGGGGTGAGTAGCTCATTCATCCATAAATTCAATACATGTGCTTTGCCACAAGTGGAGGAATAAATCCCTTTATGCAATTGTTGTGATTCCCATATGATGCCATATAGTCAGAAATTATTAATACTTTTATAATTATCCTTATCTGTAAAATGGCAAAATACTTACCACCCTCTGTCCCTGGCAGGATGTTGGGAAGGATAATTAAATGTTATTTGGGGATGCTCTTAGACTGATGAATGTTAAGTCCTGCAAGAGAGAGGAATATGTGAACCACTGACACTTGCTTAACATACACCTATGTCACCTGTGCTGCCTTTGCAGCATTACAAACAAGGCTGGATTGCTCAAAATTAATAATGGGTTTGGACAACCCCTGTCAAAGAAAAGTAATGTATTCTTATGTTGGTATCTTTTCCATTAAAATATCTCATTTTATAGTTTCACCTAAACATTTTCCATCCAGTACCATCTTTCGAGCACAATGGATTTCAGTATTGCCCATCTTCTGGAAGCTGGACTAGATGATCTGTAAAGGTCCCTTCCAACCCAAAGTGTTCTCTGATTCAATGATTTTACCGATGCCAATAAAAGTTCATGCTCAATAAGCTCAGCAGCAGCAATTTGCTTCAGATTTCATGATAATTTTTTAAAATAATGTTAATTTTTTAAAATAATGTTACTTTATAAACCAACTGATATTTTTATTCTTGATTTTAAAGTCACAAGGATATGTTGTAGCTACCTAGACAAAACCCTCATGACAGAAAACCTGCAACTAATAAAAGTACCAAGGGACAAGCGTAGAAGAAAAAATGGCAAAATTCCAGATGCYAAAGACACATTCTGCAGCAGCACCATTGAAGCAATTTACTGAAGGATATTTTCAGCATGTATTTAATAAATGTTAACTTTTACTGGTGACAATTTGAGGTTAGGAAATATCAGAAGGGTTGGACTGGATGTGATGTCAGCAATGCAGGAGAGTTTCGCACAATGCACCTGTTCAGATGACTTTGGAAAGCTGTGGGCTTCACCTTTCATATCTTCATGCTGAAATATCTTGGGTATTTCAACTGCAACCAATGTGAGCTTTAAGATTAATTTAATATATTAACCTTAAAATGGTGCACTCAGATGTAGGAGCCAACCAAACCTAAAATGTTCTTAACAGRTTTTAATAGCATCTTGCACTGGAGCTGGTTGGATATTTTTGCATGAAAGAATGGATGGAATGATTACATAAATTTAGTCTTTATGGRAATTTTTGCTGTTAATCATCTCTCATTTAATCTAAAAATAAGAGCAATTTTGTCCCAATTGCTGAAAAATGATGATGTCAGCTCAGAAATGCTGCAACATTTATGGAGAGAGAGGATGAGCTCACAGTTTAATAGTGATGGTTTAATATCAACAATATTATTGTGTTTCAGGAGAGATGCAGTTCAAAGGCAGATCTCTGCCTTCCTTCTCTCCATGCCAGGATCCTTGTCCAGGTTATATGTTCTGCAATATCTGCCCAGGTATAATGCATCTTGAGWGATTTTATCTGAGATAGAAGTTCATGCACCTAAATGCATCTCCCCAGCTGTCTGCAGTGATATTTCTGAATAGAAAAGCTCTTCAGTTTTCTCTCTTTGAAATCTGTGGGCAAATCTGTAATCACAGACTTAACATTTCTCTGTTCTGTTTACATGGACAGCATTGCAAGCACACATGGCAATATTTCCAGCATGTTCAGACATGCAGGGCAATTTGAAAGGCACTAATAGATAATATTGATACAAATTAAAATCCTGAGCCTCAAACTCTTGTTAAACTGAACAGTTCCCTCTCAGGAGGGGAATCTCAGCAATGCTGAAGAGGCCTGTGACGTAGGTGTTAYTCACAGGAGCCATGGTGCAAGACTGGAAATTCACTTCCAGCTCATTATGCATGTATGGTTTCAGTTGTCCTGAAGGCAGGCTCACRCTGATACACACATTTTAATATACAGCAGTGGGAGTAACAAACCCWACAGCCCTTCAGCACCAGTGGAACAGCAATGCGCTGCAGCAGACACCTCTCCACAGAAACTGGGACCAGCTGGTGGCTGCTGCTGTGCTGCACTTCAAACCAGCATTTCCCGTGGAGAGGAAATGGGGTGGGATGAAAGCTCTGAGGAATTCTCACATTTTTGCATCACCATGTCTAAGTGTTTGTAACCGCCTTCAAAATTTCCATTTCAACCCCTGGATATTCATTTTGGAAAGAATAAAATTGAAGAAACAATGGCAATAAAAGACAAGATAGAAGGATGGACACAGCTCACTCCAAATCAGAAGATTCTTTATTTAGTCTTCCTAAATACATCCCTATAAGAAATTAGATTATTATGTAATGATACTTAGGAAAATCCAGTTGCTGATATATCTGGTAGATATTCAGATGAGTGAAAACAAACTTGGTGCTAACCAGGTGGGAAAGTCTGAAATAGCAACACAGAAAACCACTGGGGTTTCTTAATCTAGAGGAGTTAACCCTCTGGGGYAGTATTGCATGTATCATGACCACAATTTTAGCCCCAGCTATAACTTGAAAGAAGGTGTGATTCTGTCTCTCTGGGCATCTGTGAGACCTAAAAAGTCTATAAGGTAGCAGCTGGTGCTCTAGTACAGTCAGAATGGATGATAATTCTGCATTTTTTATTTTGGAAAAAAAAAAAAAATAAAGCATTATTAACTCAAAACTGGAGTGAATTTACAGGTCTGAGCAGGTTGCATAAATGATTTGCCACACCTTGCTCTTCTGTCTGCTTTCCCTCTGCTTTCTGCAACCTAGAGAAATTGTCCTAAGYCCTACTGAGTGCTGCTAATACTGAGAGATTACTGAGAGGCTGAGGAAAAGATGAACTGGACCAAAGGACCAACACACTGGGCGAGCTTCACCCAGCTAAGCCTAAATGTTTATATCATCTGTCTCTCACTCTAGAAAGAAACATTCATTTCGAGGGCACAGTCCTGATCCCAGAGCAGATGCCTCAAGCATCCAGATGCATCACTCATAACAGCCTCTGAAGGACCCAGTTTCTCTGCACTGAATATACAATTTGTTTAAGTTGACAATTCCGAATACAGACAAACCAGTGGCTTCTAGTGATGGCAGAATCCATCCCAGCTGACAACCTGACAATCCAGCATTAAAGCAAATCAATGAAGAGTTCATCTGGATGCRCAGGACTGATAGGAAGCCCTSAGATWTTTGCAGTTACCCAGTGCTACAGCWCAAGGAASTCAAAKCCTGGACTTTGAAATACGAAAATATAAACAATTTCAGATTGATCATCAAAGGCTTTAACCAGYTCAAATCTCCTCCAGCAGAATTTGCAGCTCCATCTTCCCTGCAGGGTTGCTTCTGTCCTYGGAGAAGACATTAATCCTCCCACTGAGGATCTCCAAGGATCTCGCTGTGATGGAGCTAATTATAGGTAATCTGCCAATGTACAATTAAATATWCTCACCAGCACAATTTGTGGGGTGCATGCTCTGCTATGCCAAGCAAAAGGATCTGAGAGTGGACAGGAATAAAAACCAGCTTGGACTGCTGGAGATTAGTGATCTGAAGCACCTACTGTGTGACAGAGACATCCAGGCTTGGATGTCAGTTCAAACAAATTCCCTTAAACAAGGATGCTTTGTCATGTAGTGTTAGGAAAYTCAATCCTTCCCTAATCAAAATTAAGGAATAATTTTTGAATGTTTGTTTTATACTACAGATCAGAGGAGGAGCGAGCAGAGCTGCTAATCCACCCAGTGTGCTACAACTGTTGTAAGAAGAGAGAATTCTGCCAGTAAGGGGACTGTAAGCTAAAAATACAAGGCAGAGGCTGAAGGGCAGCCAAAGGCACAGGGCAATATTCCATGTCTGGGACCACACAGCTGACCTGTGCCCAGGGCCTGTTCTCTGTCCCCACAGCACTGCTTAAACACATCCCAGAGCATGACAGTACAAATGGAAAAAGCCTCTGGAGATTGTAGAAGAAAAAAAAGAAGTGTTGCATGGAATGGGTTTTTCACTGTCCTTAAGTTATCATGAAGCCAAAGATCACCATCAGTGCTGGAGCAGAGCTGGCACAATCTGCAGCTGAGTGCCTGATGCCACCAGCACCGACAGAACTGATGGAGCCAGCAGTGGGAGGRGATTACCAGCAGCCTCCAACAGGATCAGAAAGCTGTTTCACAGAAACCACTGCAAAATCAGGTGTGAGCCTTAGGAGAGATCCAAGGCAAAGCATCAGTCTTTACTGAACTGGACACACAGATTTGGAAAGGGGCTTTGTGCTACCCCGAAGTTCTCCCAGAGCTTCCAGTCTGAACACAAGGAGATGTAAAAAAACAGGAATGTGTTCTACTTAATACCACAGAGTCTTTCTGTCTTCCACACCTAACAAAACTTAAACCAATACAAAACCCAATACAAACAAACATACCTTAGCTGCAGAATCCTGGTAGGAAAGCCAAAGGGAAATTACATCCTCCCAAAAGCTTCTGCAACTGACACCCAGAGCTCAAAAAACTCATTGAGGAGACCTCAATGAGCACTGTGAGTTTCAGAACAAAGTCCAAAATGTTCTGTTCAAGTAATTTSTTTAAAATTAGTATCAAAAATGAAGCAGATAAATAGGGGGAAAAAAATAAGCATGAAAGTACTAGAAAGAGAAAATGAAAAATCCAAAGGAACTGCACAATATATGTGATTCCCTGTGCCAGGGCTGGCACCCAGCATGTACRTACTTGAACATAACAGGATTTATTCCCATCCTTGGACTACACAATGTATTTATATTTGCAACTGATGTATTGCACAATGCAATGAATAACAAAGTAATAASAGGGAATAAATCAGTTTCCTTGGCACCAGGTTCTGGACAGAACTAAACTGCAAACAGCACGTGACTGATTGGTGATTGCCTTTCATACTCCAATCTAAAGTGAACTCTATAGAAATTCTGCCCATACAGACAGCTATACCCTCCTGTTCTGATAATCAGTTTATGTAAGTGCTGGCTGCCAGGCACACCAGAGTCCTGAGCCTAAGATTGTTCATCAAAAGCAGTTTCTAGAGGAGGATAAGGGTGGCATAAGCTGTATCTTTAGGCCATTACATTTACGAAAAACAAGAGTTATTTTGAAAAAGCAGACTACAACCTTTAGGTGAATTAACAGCTACCTGTTTTACAGGTGGGAGAGAATAATTTTTTTCCAAAAAGAAGGTAGCAGGTAATTTGTTTTGGAAATGCTGAGTGCATTCAGTGTTAAGATCATAAGACCTAAGCTGCCACTGTAGYTTGTTTCAACAGGAACAGCACAAGACATTCCAGCAGATCACGGGAGGATTCCTGGCTTCCATAACATTCAATCAAGAAATGTCTCTGTTCTGAGCCTTGCTTTTCRTTACTCTTTGTAAGAGCAGCACAGGAGTAGAAATTTAGCACAGGRGAGGCAGGTAGTGGATGCAACACACTTTCAAACACTGCCCAGTTAATTACAGCTGTGGAATCATACCCAATTGTAGTGTAAGCCAAATAGATTCCAGGTTTTTTTAATTGCTTGTCGCTATATTAATGTTAGTTGTATAGTGATTAGAAAAGGTGTGACTCAGAAAAGAGCCACCACAGGAATGACAAGTATTTCMAAGTGGAAAGAAACACACAGGTCTATCCTGAAGTGGTGAGGTGGTGAAAAGATATTTAATGTTATTAAATACCTATTAGGCTTGAGTGGCAGAGCCTTGAATCTTGTGGGGGAAAACACTGATGAAGTCAGGGGTGCCGTGCTAGAGGGTCAGGCAGAACAGCTCCTTCTAAGGTGAGAACCCGAGTGAGCAAATCCTCCCAGTCTCTGCACAGCTGAGTCATGAACCCGCAGGTGGGTGCTCAGCTAAGGGTGTATCACACCACAGCTCAGCACACACTCATTCTGCACCTCTGGCTCCCCTTGGATAATGTGTCTCCACAGCCATGAGCACAATGCAGAAGCACCCGTGCACCCCTCTCTGGTCTGCCCCGAGAGCAGATTCCCCCGCTGCTTTGTGCTCACTTGGTCTCCCATCTTGTTTCTTTTTTCTTATTCACTTACCTGGTTRTATTTCTTTTGCTTTTTGATCTTTTTCAAAATCAGATGAATGCTGTGCAGGAGCTGTGTTAGTGCAATGTTTGCCTGGCAAGGTCAGGAAGATGGCAAAAGCTATCTGGCATTCCAGGATGGGGGAGAAGTGCAAACAAGGGCAGTTATGTCAGACACTTTCAGGAGCATAGCCAAAAACAGGGTCAGAGAGACCAGAACAGTTAAAATCACTCAAGCCCTATCCTGAGCACTGCAATAAGGCTCAAGAAATACTCAGGTAAATCATTCCAAATCTTAGAAGACTAAAAATGTATTTAAATTTTCCCTCGTGTTGTGTAAGAAAAAGACTCTGGTGTGAGAAGCAGCTTTTCCTATAGAAGACTTTTGACCCCAAAACAGTCTGTATCTCCTAAAGATATCTCTCATTTTAGGGCAGAAATAAAAGTGGGATGCAGAGGCTGAGTGTTCTTCCGCTCCCTATCAGCTGCTAGTTGGCTCTTTAGAAACTCATTAACTTCCAAAAGAGACCTTGGTCCTAATTAGTGCCTGGACTGACCAGGYGCCCCTTTCTCCTTCACCTTTGCCTTTCAGAGCCTCCTGCAATGATTAAAAGAAATCACACTTTTTTTAGTATAATTTTTAAGGGTATTTTTTCAGCTATCAGGATCTGCAACAACTGAATTCAGTTCTGCTGTGAAGTTTACCAGACCACTCCAGAATTCTCCAGCATCCTAATTCTTCATGCATGCATGTATCACTCTTTAATCCATCACTAAACCAGGTACTGCAATTTCCTTTCTTTGGCCTTCTGTGCAACAGAATCTGTTTTAACTGTGACTGAAGTGACACCAAGGTCATTCAACCAACTGCAATGTTTATGCTAATYCTGCATTCTTTTTAATACTATGGATAAGAGGGAAATTAATAAAAAATAGACTAATTCCATCTTCCAAAATTAAAATGTATTTTGCATGTAGATATGTACCCAGACCCTCCATCACAGTGAYAAAAAGAACTTATCAATACAATAGCAAAACAAGAGGACTCCTCGCTTTAATTTCTGTCTAAAAATCCAATTAATGCTATCAAGTTCGCTTTAGTGCTCAATGAGTATGAGCACTAAAAGATAAACTGCAAGAAAAGCAAAATGAGAAAAGTTACAATTGCAAAGCACAAGCACATTCTCACTTGGGCTCTTATGCAGTTTAATGACTRTGGCCATGACATGCAAAATATTTTTTATTTCTTGAATTTCTTCCAGTTTCTCAGAAATATATTTCACATTCATCACATCTGCACAGGAAAATAAAGGCTGCCATGCCCTGAAACTGGTGATTTTGGATGACTGGACATGGGGTCCTCTGYTGCACAGCCACGGGTGCACTCATAGTCCAGCAAAGCAATTCCCTTCCCAGGTAACTGTGATAGTCCTTATCCACCAAAATTAGAGGAAGCATTGTCACATTGGCACATGGACTATCAAAATAGTTAATGTGGGGCTATAAAGTAGTAATACTACCCTAACAACATCTCTAATTAATATAATTTATGTAAATGCTTCCTAAATACTCTTATCTTGTTGTAGATATGCACACAGTGTTACAGGAAGGCAAACTGAAGCTATCATAATTCATTATCATAATTATATATTAATGATAACCCTAGATTTCATTTTCCAAAACAATGATTRAAAAACATCATCACTACAGCAACAGAAATTCCAGGTAGAGTGAGGCTAGTAAGCTCCTGAAGGRTATCCTACTAGTAGCAATTAAAATAAATTGCAATCAAAAGGTTTCTCAGCCTGGTAAAAATAATAAAATATTTCCACAAAACCTGATGCCACTCCACACAAGGAATTTCTCAGCATTAAATCTAAGAGAGCCATGAAGCTACGAGTCCATTTAAAATAACCAGTGACCTTTAAAAATATTCCTGTTCTGGCATCCTTACCTTGAGTAGTCACATATTTACCAAGCTTGAGCCAAAGGTATGGTCAATCCACTGATTAAACATTTCCTGAATTCTGCTGCTGTTTTCCTTAGGATTCCATATATGTSTGTGCCACAATTGTGTATTTTCTGCTTCTTTAAATTCTCAGACACAAATTTCTAAATCTGTGTTAACTGTCCTTTGTATTCAAACACAATTTCACGTGCACATTCGAGCATTTTCAATTCCTTAAAGAGCAATCTTTAAAAAGAAACATACTGAATAACTAGATGTTTTCCTCCACCCCTTCCTAAGCAAAAATTTCAGTCTATTATTCTTGGGAGAAAAGACTTCTGCTTCAGAGAATTCTGTGAGAYAGAAAACTTTACCAAACAAGAAGTGCTTCCAGATTTGTAAGCATAACTGATCAAATACCAGACTTTCAATCCTGAAGAGCACAGCAATATGTCCACATTCATTCTCTTTAGAATCTGGCTGAAAAATTGAAATAATTAACTCTATGGAAATTTGGATATATCCTAAAGATGTACTTTCCTGATGGGATGGAGCGTTAACTCCTCACCATTTATTCATTTTTGCATAGCTTAAGGGCAGTGGATCCTCTTCAGAGGGAAAACTGCTTTTCCAAAGAGCCCTGTCTGCCAATATTCTCAGGGCAATAACTTTAAGATGCCCCCAGGAGTGCTGGAGGTTCCCTGTTTTGCAGGATGAAGACCAATCTGAAAAATACATGGTGGGCTCAACAGCCTTGTTGTAAAGTAGTGTCATTGCAGACAACTGTAGCTTCACTGGAAAATGTACTTGGTGAAAAAGAGGAATTATTTTTTAAAAAAAACTTTCCTGAGTGAAACTCAAAATGCAATAGATTTATTTGGCAMATATAGAGGAAGAAGCTTCCAGTGCTGATAATAGTGGAAAGGACTCTCATCAGTTTTGCAATCCTGAAAATAACTAGATTTAAGTTCCTAAATTCTTTTTAAAAATATGGATTAGGAATCTAGATCACTTAGATCAATTTTTAAAAGGATATGTAGGTGCCAAGTTCCCCTAGACTTAAATGATTTGCTTATAACCAGGACTGTTTTGCAGAAAATACCACATAATTTCAAAAAAAGGAAAAAATTGGAGCATACTGGCCAAGCAGAAAAAGTTATTACCATCACAATAGTCAAGCACTTAAATAAATCATCAGCATGATTGATCTCAGTGACCTTTAATCTCAATGGCTCTTTTCCCAAGCCATCCAGAACATTCTGTCCAGTATGGTGCATCCAAAAGATAATAAACCATTGTAGATAAGATGGCTATATACAGCATTTTGATACAAATATCAGGGCTTGTCCCTGCACCTGAGCTATGCTGTCCACTAGTCAGGATGCCCCCAACTTTGGCATGGACAGGCAAATAAGAGATAAGAGAMCCTGAGGAACTGCTCCTCCTGTGTGCAAAATGAGAGCTAAGGGCAGTACACACATCAGGGAAGGCAGGGGCAGGTTCCCCATGCACACTGAGCTTCAGAAACCTCCCTGACGAAGGCAGAGAGATGAAATATCAAGGTACAGTTTCCCTCTTTGTGCTCTGAGCTCTTGGGGCCAGGCTGTACCTGGTCTCCTCACTTCACCTGAAGTGTGGTTAGACTGAGACTAAAGGGTTCAGGGWAACGCAGGAAGCACAGGAATCTTTATTTCCTTCTCTGCGGATTGYCATGATTAAAAACATGCAAAAAACAATGCAAAATCATGCATGAATTACCTGAGATCACAGCAACAGCCTGAGGCCAAGGAATCATGTTAGCCAGCCACCASTGTCTGCCCAACACCCTCTCCTGTCTGCCTGACCACAGAAACTTTTTCTGGTCAGAGCAGCCAAGGTGAAAAAGCAAGCAGGAAATCWCCCTGGAAACCCTGCACAAAGGGAAGGACTGTTGGAAGGAAAGATTTACACCCAAAATTTCACACACAAGCRTACTTAAGTAGCACGGGCAAAGTCATGAAATGAGGGAGATGCGTTYGCTGAGCTCAGTGGAACTGCGCAGAACGGGAGGGGACAGCAAACACAAGGAGGTGTGAATGTGAGAACACCAGACAGTGGAATTACATAGTAACACCTTCAGACATTGTGGGTTTAGTGGCACATCGGGCAGACCCCAAGGGCTGCAACTACATGAGGAAATGAAGACGAGGAAGTGAAGAAATGAGCTGGTAGAGGAACTCACAAGGCTGACAAAGGCTTGAGCTCACCCTGCAGCTGGGGATCTCAGCTAAGCTGGCTCCTGGCATGTAGGGGAACATATGGCATTTGTTATCCTAGAGAGGAATATCTCTCCAAACTACTTCTTTCTAGCCACAAGATTCAGGCTTGGAAGAGAAGTAAAAAAAAGTTTGGATGAGTGAAATTATTTCACTCACATCTGCTATTCCTGCGTGACATAGGCTTTGATCTATTCTATTTTTACTTACCTCACCATAAAATATCCACATTATTAGTTAATGAATGTATCARCAAAGATCCAAGAAAATTATATTTGCCCTCATATTGTTGCTTGCTGCCATATTGAAACAGCAGCACTAAATGGTAATTATTATGGATAATGCAAATAATCCAATCTGGCCAAGGAAGRCTCCAAAAGATGGGGCACCATTCAGAGGGGGTGAGGTGTCCTCACCAGATTTCATGAGTCACTTTGCCTTCCTGTGTCATGTGTGTCTGTTTAGAGTACACCACTAACACCATCTCCTGGCCAGTTGGTGTCTGGAGTAAAATCTTTGTAAAGGTCTCAGAGAGCCTCAAATGAAATGTATTGCCAACATAGAAAATACCATTGTTCCCATGTCTTCTTTACATTCTTATTCACTGATTTCATCTATGCCAAAATATACCATACCCATCCCCAGAATTTGATGTAGAGTGTGGGCATTTCAACTGCATATTTTTTCCAAAGAGTTTGCAGGAAGATGTATCAGAATACTCCCAAATCAGCTTACATTTTTCAAACTGACTATTAGTTTGGGTACATTTTGTTTTGGAGCCTGCTGAGAAAAACCAAAATTGATATTAAGAAAAAGCCTGTAAAAACAGACTGTTTCCCAGTGTTTCAAGTTCAGCACTTTAAGCCTTTCTGAAACATCAATAATGTATCTTCCCAACCAATTGCTGGAAAAGATTCAATACTTTTTACTCCTTTTTTTTTTTTTTTTTTTTAAGATAACAAGACCATCCAGAGATTCAGAGTAACTCTTCATTTGCTTTTGGTATATCCAAGCAGTCAACAGCTCATGGTCTACCTGTTTAACACTTACTAAATTTATCTAGCTGTTTTCGAGCATCTAAAACAAGGATTGGACATCTTCTTGACCTTTTCAAAACCTTACATATCTGTAAGGTATGAAGGATGTCCAGCATAGCACGTTAAGGCATTACCTTGGAGATTGCTCAGGGTTTAATGCTCCTATATATATCAATTGGCCCAGACACCTTTCATTCCAAAATCACTTAAGAACTGACTCACAGCCCAAGGAGCTTTGGCTTTTGAGACCAGATTTAGCTTTCAAGCTCATATTTCCAGAAAGGAAATAATCACAATCAGTAACTTGAATTTTTGCCTTTAAATTTTTGCAGGGACATAAGGTCAACTTCTAATTTTAGCTAATTTAAAAAAAAAAAAACCAAATAGCAGCAGAGCTTCCTGCGTCATTAAGGGCATAATCAATCTGGAGTCTTCAGCACAGCCTGTCCTGGAGAATTGAGTACTTGGAGCTAGAGTGGGTGACTGAGAACAGCTCTACAAATCCCTTGGAAGGCAATCAGATTATTGTACTCCTGAGGGATTTTCATAAAAGAGAACTGCAGTGTCATATTTTCTGGAACAGCTTGTAAGAAATACTATATGAATGCCACTGGTACATTATAATTGCAAACATTTTTCAGATGACCACAATGCTCTGTTCAGCCAGCTTAGATYGAAATGAGGGTTTGCTGCAGACTGCAGCACTTGCATTTCTCTGAGCCACACTAAAAGAGAGAAACTGTCATTTTAAAAGTTAGCAAATAGTACTTTTGCTCAGGATGGTCAAATTGATTTAGAGTGAATCAATGCAATACCAGCTACAGCTCAGCAGAAGAAAACAAAAAGGTGTCAGCTTTCTCAAACTTGACTGTCAGAGGGAGCCCATGAAAATCTCTGAAGAACTGTACATGGGCTCTTGCACATGCCACCACAGCCACCTCTTGCATTTGGGGTTTAAGTGAATTCTACAAGAAACACTATCTCCAGCCAATTAAAAAAAAATAAGAACTGTGTTTTATTTGGTATTGATTGAGTCATAATAAGTAAATGAATACCCATCTGAGTGCCTGAAACCTTTAAATCAATTGCTGTGTTTCATTCCACTGCRTGAAGCTGTTGCATCTCTCTGCTCCTGTGGAACATGGTGACAGGAAAAAAAAAACATCTCAATGGATGGCATCAATAATGTTTTGGTGCAATTTGAAGAAAACAATACCCTTTAACCTATCTGAAATTTTGTCTGTTACCTATAGGAGGTCTCAGAAAGTGACCTTTTTGGAGGCTGAGTACTAAAGGATATATCTTGACAAATTGGGAAGAAAAGCTTTTTTTATGGCATCAGAACAGGCAAATGCACTGAGACACTCAACTGGTAATGGATTGTGATAATGAAATGATTGTCAATAAGCCATAAAGGCCAGTGGGAATGGTAAATTCACAAGCAGGGGCAGTTTTCTACTTTAGGGGGCAAAATAGCCTCTGAGATAAATGGGACTCCTCTGTTCCAGAAAACAGGGCCTGGCACTCCAGGCAATCATTCCATAATTCCCAGAATCCCACAGACAAACCCATCCAGAGTTTGTTAGGCCACCTKCTGCTGCAAGCTGCTTACTCTTTCAAGGGCACAGGAGAAGAAAGGGCAGGATGGGCAGCTCARGAGCCCTGCACTGGGCTTTGCCTTTCTGTGGCTCAGTTCCATTACTGCAAAACGGAGATAATGGTACTAAGGTTGTGATAAGCATTATTATGATCAGTTTACAAGCACAGCACCAGCTAATTAATGCAGCTAAGTTTGATACATGTAGCTCTCAGAGCCACGTAAGACTCTGTAACAAACAGATCCCTTTCACAGCAAAAGAGACTGTCTCCAAGGATGATGCTATCAGAGCGCTGAAAAATCACAAACTTTCAAAAATGAGGACAACACTGGTATAATGGATACAGTGTGCTAAGAAAAGTAGGTCTAAGAAAGAACTAGCAGGATTGTGTAGCTTGGGAAACCAAAACTGTGATTTTAATCAGCAGCTTGTCACTGATAGAAGTGCAAAGGGTTRTGTTTGATTTTTGACAGCAGCGCTACAGATACTGGAAGTTTATTTCATAGGGAAAACAAATGGATCTTAACTCTTCAAAGGATAGGAATTATGGTGAGCATTTCAAGAACACGACTCTTACCAGTCCTTCACGTGTGCATTCCTATCTGGATCCCACAAAGCAGGTTTGTAGGTCAGATGGATCAGACCACAGGGAAATGAGGAAGCTGGAGAAGGGCTCTGTAGCTCACGAAAGGGTAGAGGTGTTAAAGAGGGAGCAGGAACACTCCAGGGTCCCAGGGCAATAAAGATTGCAAATCTCAGGAAAGGATTCTGGGCTTGGGACGTGAGGCATTTCYAAGCCAAGTGGCAATCAAGTCCTTTATTGTAATTCAGCAATGCTTCTGCTTCTGAAATTTTTTAACACTTTGCCCCTTCATTTGTCTCTGCTTCATTTTTTTCTTACTTGAAAGAAATAGATTTTTATTTTTATAAAATAAATTTTTATAAAATATATTTTTAAAATAAGCAGCATACATTTAGGGTCAGTTTCTCAGCAGTCAGAGGAATTGCCACTGAGGGACCACAGAGGATATATTTGCCTTTAGTATAGTTTTTATCTTTCACTGCACTGCAGTTTTTGTCAAGTTTTGTGTAGCAAAGCACGCAGGCTGGGTGTGCAGCATTATTTATGGCCAACACRCATGGCCAGGAATCAGGCAGAAGATCAGACAGCTGCTGCAGATGCTTTCTGTTGTGACAYACCTCAGGCCAAGCTGAGAAACATCATATTTCAGCAACCTTCCCATCACCAGTGGGATAATGCCCAGAAAAGAGAGCATTACTGGAGCAAGAAAAGCAATGGTCACTGCATCAGAACCAGTGGCCAGACTGAGAAGATTAAACTAATGAACAACACAAAGAGTCCATTCTTCCTTTTTTTCTCACCTTCCTTTTAAAATCCTCCCCCRCCCTGAGGTGAGATCCTGCCCCACACTGCCAAGAGATCAAGACCTGTTGTTGAGATAAGGAGAACTAAAAGGTTTACAAGGTGTTATACAGGACAGCATGGTTGGGATCCAAAAAAGCACTTAAGCACCACCTCAGAAGCCATTTAGGCCAAATTCAGGTGATCACAGAATGCTGTTCCCCAGCAATATCATCCATTACGAATACTTAATCCCTGTAATCCCAACTGAATCCCTGCAGTTCTGCTCTGGCACACACCAGGGGGGACAGCAGCTCTGGACACAGCTGAGCCCAGCAGCCACAGCCACATCCTCTTCAAGAACAGCTGAAGGAGAGAGGACAGCTGGCAGAGCCTCTGCCTAGGACTGTGGGAGACCCAGATGCAATTTTTGCTTGTAGAGATCAAAGCTATCTTTCCCCAGAAGTGCTYCAGCTTCTGCCTGGAGGCCATCCTTGGGCTCTGGTGAGTAATTGCAGGGTGCTGTGCCGACTGCAGCAGGCTCAGGCTCGTGAACTGCCGAGGCTGCAGGGCTGCTTGGGCTCCCAAGGCAAGCAAAAGTGGATATCAAGCCAAGCAGAGCTCCCAAGGCAAGCAAAAGTGGATGTCAGGCCAACCAGAGCTCCCAAGGCAAGCAAAAGTGGATGTCAGGACAACCAGAGCTCCCAAGGCAAGCAAAAGTGGATGTCAGGACAACCAGAGCAGCGTGTCTGGCCAGTCTCCACTCAGGTACCCACACACTGACAATTAGGATGTCCCTGAGTATCCCGCCTGGCTTCCAGATCCAACTCCAAAGTGCACAGAGGTCCTGTGTCCCAGGAGATCTTGGGCACCTTACAGCACCTGTCAAGCAATCCATGCCTCATTTAGATAAATTAATTAAGCGCATGGCAAGTTTAGGCATTTCCAAATAGAGGCAGCCCAAGGATGAGTGAGGTCTCACATGACCAGTGTAAATCATCAGTTCTGCTCTCGCATGACCTGTTTTACATGTCTCATACATTCATTAAATCAAAAACCATGTACTTGTTAAAACAAGCTCCAAATGTTTGTCCTTCATAACTAGCTAGCTCCAAGATATCCCATTAAAAAAAAAAATCAAATAAAGCACTTACCCACACAAAGGCTTCGAGGAAACTCAGCTGGAAACCGAGGATCTGTTCCAGCAGCAGCAAACTGCAAAACAGGCAGGACTTTGCTGGAGAAACATCCAAAGAACATTAAATATGCTGGCAAAGCTGAACAGCAATAGGATCAGGCATTCAAATGAACATGAAATATGATTATTTACTTCAGCCACAACTTCGGGTTTGGCAAGATTTGCTGCTGTAAATATCTGCCTTGAACAGCAGAAATGTCAAGGGAATGCTTCTTCAGCTGAGAAACTGTCCTCACCCACACCCCAGGAGTGCATCTACTGACAGCAGCACTGTCTCACCCATGGCTGCAGGTGATTGCTGAAAAATTATGATTCAGTGCTGCATAGTTACACAGACAGGTAATGCACMAGGAAGTCTGGGGCAGATCTATGTCTCTTCTGGGGTCAAGAACATTTTTCTCTGATTTTTATGTGACTCTTCCACAAAGACAATTCCCTCCATTTYCCCCTTCCTCTATTATATCTTGTGCAGTTACTGAAGAGTGTCAGCCTCTTGGGGACGCAGGGTGCAGGAAATCTGCTAGCCCCAGGTTCTCTGTACACACATGCATTATTCTGTAACTGCTCACAAGGCTAAAACATTCATAGAATATATCACAGAATCATTAAGATTGGAAAAAACCTTWAAGATCTTCATGTCAACAGTCCTAACTGCCACGTCCACCACTAACCATGTCCCTTAGWGMCTCCAGGGATGGTGACTCAGTCATGTGCTGAAGTGAGTGACCAGCCACGTGCCATGAGTAATAAACTACTGGAAAGGTATTTATAAATTCAAAACAATCCTAAATCCATAAGGTATTTATGACTTGAGGGWATAAATCTACACAGCATAGCTCAATTAGGAAAATTTGATTGTACCAGCACAKTGCTGCACTTCTGAGAGGACTCATTAACTCAGATCAGGCCCAAYATGAATGCAGGGATGTCTCTATGCCTGTGGGACAGACACACCCCTTATCTCAGGCAAAACTGAGTATGTGAGGGTTTGTGTATGGAAACACCAGCAGTGTCAGCAGATCTCACTCCTCCTGGCATCAGCCACCTGTGTCCATTGATYCTCATTGTCCCATAAAGTCCTTCCATATGGCTAAGGGACTCTTCAGGTTTAYTGTTTTGTCCAAAACCAATGAAAATTGGATGCTGCAATATCCCTTGCAGGTTCAAACAGCAGAAGTTCATTTTCTTCATGTCAGAGGCAGACAGTGATACCCACAGAGCTTTCCATGACCAAGGGAGGAACAATGCTGGAGACACAAGCTGCCCTTGTAGGTGAAACCCACAATAAGGCCTTCATTTGCTCTTGCTTGAAATCTTTACAAATACTTAGATTGCTGAGATTATTCAATGGGCTTGGAAAGAGTCGGGGAGCTGCAACAATCCTCAATGGTCTGCTTTGCAAGTTAATGGCTTTCCTTTTTCTGTGTGTGCACTTACTGAGAGAAACCCAACCCTTCCCTGAGCCTTCACTTTAATCAGTGCAGGTATCAAATGCTGGTTGGCTTAGGTACATTTTGTGCTTGCTTCTTATGCAAATGCAAACTACTATACACCAGCTGGCACTCACTGCCAAATTTGTTTCATGGTTTTCATTCTGTTTTCTGCTTTCACCTAAAAGGAGTATTATGTACATGGAGATAAGTTTTCTGTGAGAACATAGGGAGAGATTTATTTTCTTTTGCAAATTATGGGATTAGATCCATTTTGGAGTAATTCCACTGAAACCTGTAGCATTTATACCAATGATAATTTAATTAGAGCATTTGCTAAAAATTATTGGTAAAAAGCCAATCTGTGTTTCAAGAGCTTTGTTAATATTATGGTGAGGCTGACWGCTTACATCATTTTTAGCACGGCATTTACACTCTGCCTAATCAAGGTTAGCCAAATATTTTATGCTCCAAATCAGCCCTGTGTGGGCAGGCCTGATAGGCCAAGTCCAACCCCAAGGCTGAACCTGATCCTTTGATTTTGAAGAATCAGCTTGTACATGGCCATGAATCCTTTCTCATGCCCAAAGTCACAAACTTTCTCCTGCAAGCCTCCCCTTTTTCTGGGCTGTATATTCTTGATAACAGGATTGATCATAATGTCACACCAGAAACATGATTTCTGGTTCCAAACCAAATGCAAACTCACACACAGAAAGACAGAAACAAGTGCATGTTGACACAGTGTATATTCAGACTTAGGAAATTMAAATTAGGCCTGAATCCCTGCAGGATTGGGGGTGAGGCTATAAAACAGACACCTGGAGCTAAATCTTCCTTGTTTTAGGATTTCTCATGAGGATAATCTCTAGTTAGAGAGATCACACCAAATTATTTATGAGCTTTGGTTCTTGTTCAGTGGATTATTCTTTAATTCAATTAAAATAACAACAAACCCTGGCCAGAGGATTTTATCCATGTGTCCATCTTTAACTAATCTCATTTAAATCAGAATGTGATGACTTGCAGGACTTGGCTCACCAGAACAGGGAGAACACTCCTCACAAAGCTTAAATCTAGGTTCACACTTGATATTTGAAATTAAGCACAGATGTTTATAGGCTTTTGAACCTTTGCTGAGGGCTTTGGATCAGTTTGCCAGAAGAAGTCACCCTGATCACTGATTCCTTCATTTCACTGCAGATTCAGCTGCACATGATCATCACTGAGCACTCTCACAATTCAGGGTGCACTCATGGCCCTGCTGTTTTCTGCCTGGAGACACTTCTTGTAGTGAATGCTGTCCCCAAGGTGCTCCCATAAATCTCACCCACGGGGCAGCTGAAAACTCTGAAAACTCCTTGCTGAGCATTTCAGCTTAAGGTCGGGGCTGTTGAGCTCTTCCATTGCACTCAGCCCTCCTTCAGAAGCTCCAGACACTGACAGCAGGTACAGCCACCCCTCSATGCCAAAATCCTCTGGAGAGCAGGCAGATCCACAGCAGAGTGCTGCATGGATGGGGCACAGGAGAGGAGATCCCAAACCGTCTGTGAGGAGCCCCACAGGGCTGGTCCCACCTGAAAGGTCAGTCAGATCCTCTGTGTTTTGTGACTCAGGACAGACCCAGCTCAGCACACACAACTGGGGGGGTGCACGGTGCCCAAAGCTGAGCTGTGCCAGTTTATGTGGCAAGGCTATTTAAACCCATGTTTTTTATGCAGACATATAAAATAGCAGTAGTGTAGTTTTTCTGGGCCTTTCACTAAGAGCTGACACAAAAAGGATGTAATGTAACCAGAAAATCCTACCAGCTGGCCAAGACTGCCATAGGCAAYTTCATGACTGATGGTCATACCTAAAGCAAATTTGTTTCAGTTTTCTGTGCAATGGTAAATTTTACACTATCTGTAGTTYAATGTTCAATGTATATTACACTGTATTACATCCATATAGTATCATATACKATAATTATGTAGTATTATGTACTATAATTATGTAGTATAATCCTTAGGCTTATGGAAGAGCTTACCTGAACTCAGGTTACTTGCCTGTTTGTTTTTTTAAAAAAATTA
>NW_026623695.1:483378-493811 GCF_030028575.1 Malurus melanocephalus
TTCTATGGCACAAACGTGTGACATTTGCCAATAAGCCATTTAAGGCAAGCATCTAATTCTTATAAATACATTTTCACTGAATTCTAGAAGGCAGTTTTAGCTTCAYCTCTGCAGAAATTCTACATTTTTCTAATAAGCTCATAAACAAAAACATTTTGCACCTTCGGCAGGTTTCYATTCACTTGTTTTCAAGGTCTGTAAAAAACCACTGTGGAAAGATTTTCAAAAATCAMATAGCAGCAATGCAGTCCCATCTAGGGGAAGAGAACTGCTTTTCTATAACTCTTTTTTTTTCCCCCTCTCACACTGGACAATACCGGCGGGCTGAGATTTAACCAGAGATGGGCTCCTTTTACAAGATTGCTTATATAAAGCGAAGATAACACCAGCTGGGCTCATTTGAAAGAGGACATCTTGGGAAGAGCTGACAGCGCTGCTTTTGGAATAAGACTGGAATGAAAATCTGAAATAATTAGCTCCTTCCCGTCTCGTAGGTATAACCATTAWTTTCTTGTAGAATGCATAGGATTATAATTAGAAGTAATTGTCACAGATATGTACTTTATGACCCTTTTATAAATATGTATTTTTAAATAGAGGCTGAGTGAAAATGTTGAAATCGATTGGTTTTGTTACAACTTCTGAACTGGAAAGATTTTTTTTTTTTCTTTACTTCAATGATATTTGCTACTTCTGACTTAGTCTGCTTAGTGATGTGTGTATGAGGGTTGATACTGAAGAGTGTACAAAGGGAAAAATCTGAGAACTGCAGTCCCAATCCCAYAGGCTGTATATGTTCTTCCCCTATGGGGAACAGCTTGCAGGTTTGAGGCCTGAAATGTAAATGTAAATTACTGCTATGGATGTTTTTCTAGAAACTCCACATTTAGAAGCAAAGGAGAAAATGTATAATCTATCAAAACATTATATACATCAGAATAGCCATCACCAGAGAGAGTCGTTTCAGCACTAAATTTTAAGCACATTATATATGTTCTTGCATTATATTTCTTCTAGTGATTTATATTCCTTCTTTTTTTTTCCAATTCCACTGTATCGGTTTCATTTGGTTTTATTAACTCTTTAGATTTAGACTCTGCAAGAAATCAAACTAGAATAATTAAAAGCCATCACTAAACTGAAAYAGTGAAATTGTCACAGCAGTGACCCAGTTATAGTAATGGTCTTGGAATTATTTACCATGTCGATGTACTGGGTGAYAGAATATCAGTAATGTCATTTTTTTCTCTCTGCAGAAAGGACGTGTTTAACAGTAGCCAAGAGTTCAGGACTGCACACAATGCATTGGTCTTATTTCCAAGTTTAAAGACATTTTCAGCTTTTATTTCCTGTGTCCTCAGATCATTGCAAGAAATGGTGACTCTTGCTATTTATCTGCTGGTCATCTTGGGCCGAGCTCTTGCGGGGCCTTGTATCCCAAATAAAGCAGGTAAAATAATTTCAGTCTCCTAAGATCTTCTCTTGTAGTTAAGCTGCCAAGGGCTTTTTCATTCAAAATCAAAACATTTTCCTTCAGAAAGTTAAACTGTGGATTCTGTAGAGCTAATCCTTACATTTYTTCTATTGATCTGCTTTGAGCTAGCACGGTAAAGAATGTATCATTAAAGTCCAAACTCATAAAGAATTAGGCATRTACTTAACTCTGTGCAATAACCATAGTGCGAGAGTTAATCACAAAAGCATAAAATGGCAAATAAAGCCAAAACAATTAGAAATCTTCTGTAATAGTACAGATTAGATGCTGCAGATCTTTGCTGCCCAAGCTGGGCTTTAGTCCCATGGACTRCAGTCAGATGGCCAGTGGTGATTGAATGTGCTGGGCTGAACTCCTGGACCACACTTACATTATAGCAAGAAAAACACAAAAGTCATTGAAGGTAAGGCTCTAATTGCACACTGATTACTGCCTAGAAACTGAAGTGATGTGGTGCCAGACAGACCTGTAATGCAGATTTCACTACAATTATGAAATGTGCTCTATAAACATGTTGGAATACGCCTCAATTTAGTGTTTGCATTTTAGTGCCTCAGATTAGTGGCTGACAATATTATTTTCACTGCTGTCAGATTACTGTCAGTCATTCATGGTCTATCTAAAGTATTTGGCCCTCTGGCCATTTATTTGAGTACCTTTATTTGCACAAGCAGCTTCTGTGAACTGCAGGAATTTTCATAGCTGTAAAGTTGCCAGTTATAAATCTGRGCATTAACAGAAGCAGAATCAGCCTGCATGTGCTGAAGGTTTGTTAACCAGAAAAAAAAAGTGAGTTGTTAAGGTCTCCAGTGGACTTTTCCTGAGTATTCCCTAGCAGACATGGAAAGGCTGCAAAATGAGGCTTTTAGCATAAAAATGAGAGTGTCAAGGGCTTTAAAAAAATAATTGAGTAATTCCAGGCAGTGTGCCTTTTTTACTTACTGTAGTAGTTGGAAGTCTCAATTTTCAGATCACTAAYGGTTAGTCAATATTTGCCCTTTAAATTTCCATCAGACATTTAAATTAGCTCTGCCTTTGAAAAATCTCCAATTCTGCTATCATGAAGCAATAGTCTGTACGTTATGATGTTCAACATCCATGGCTGTATTAGCAATCACCTCRTTTGGGAACACACAGCTCTGCTGTTAACAGGACTGGGAGTTTGGGTCATTTCCTACTCTGTTGGCAGTCCTAGGCTCCTCAGTTCATTTTCAGATCTTGGCTTTTGATTTGACAATTGKAAAAATTCAGTTTGTGCTGGCAGTACAGTGCCAGTCTGAGAGGAGAAAGGGCAGAATATCTATTGTGGCCAAAATCTATACACCACTASAAAAACAGTGCAAACCACCTCATCAATACATTTTTTTTTACAGAGTCAGTGGTGTTACAGAGTCAGAGGCCAGCTCTGCAGCCTAAATTAATGTGACAGATTTCAGTGCAGTCCTTTTTTTACTTCAAGTTTCTCAGCAGTGTCTCTGCTTTTCAATCAGCTATTCCAGAAAGATAAAATATTACATGAAGCTCTGCATTGATTAGAAGGCAAAGACCAAACTCTTTCAAAGAGGACAGAATTTAACAGCCTTAAGGTCAGTTTTGTGTAGCAAAAGCTGCTCTCATCAGGAGACCTTCCAGCACACACCCCTGCTCACAGAAGGTTAAGCTCAATGGAAAGTTAGTGGGCAGACCCACTTCTTTGAAAGGARATTACCACTGAATAACTCTAGATATATAATTTTCATTTCAGATGTAATTCTGGTRTACTGCTATCCTAAAACCATCATCACCAGAATTCCAGAATGTCCTTATGGATGGGAGATTAATCAGCTGGCGCTTGGAGGCATTTGCTACAATGGGGTCCACGATTCAGCAGGATATTACCAGTTCACAATYCCAGACCTGTCACCTAAAAACAAATCATACTGTGGGACACAGTCAGAGGTAAGACCATCGGGGTCAGCATTTCTGACTCTGGAAATGGCTGGGCTCCATTGATAGTCCTGTCCTCTCCAGCTTGGAGCAAACTTTAGGCACTGAAGGAAGAAGGAGGCAGACTCCAGTAAAAAGGAGAGGGAAGGAAGAAGGAGGCAAACTCCAGTAAAAAGGAGAGGGAAGAATCACACAGCTGTGCTTTGCAGTTACAGGCAAAATACTCACACACATAGTGATATTAACCTGCTATTCACTTGTAACTGTATTACACAGAAATTGTATTTAGTAAGGCACATGAACAGGCAGCACAGCACTTAGAGAGCTACCAAACCATGTTTCTGTGGGGAGGATGTTTTGACTCCAGGTAAAATCTTCATGTTTCAATGTTTCTGATGCCACACAGACTCAGTACTGCCTGCATTTCTCTGTCTCACCATCCACAGTTCAAGAATCCYCTTTATCACTTCTACAACTCCATYGTCTCCAATGACTCCTCAGTGATCGTGAAGAGCCAGCCCGTGAATTACTCATTCAGCTGCACGTACAATGCCAACTACCTGGTGAACCAGGCTGCCTTTGACCAAAGGTACCTCCTCCTCTGGGGCTGTGTCTCACCCTGTCCTCATMMMCTCTCCTCACTCACACACAGATTTRTCCTGTCCCCAGGGTGGCCACTGTCCACGTGAAGAACGGGAGTTCTGGCTCATTTGAGAGTCAGCTCGCCCTCAACTTCTACTCTGTAAGTGCTTTTTGCTACTCAGACTTTCACCTTCACCTCACAAGGGCTTCAGCCAAAGAGGTGGAAGAACACAGGGCTGCTGCTCCTGACTTGTGTGTGTCGTGGAGCACATCAATAATCTGGAACAGATAATTGCAGTGGGATTGGCAGGGGTTCTTCTTTCTGCTGATTAACAGGAATAAACTTCCAGTGAACAGAGCAGACACATGCCAAGTGTTCTTCTAATCCCTCAAAATCAGGCAGATTTTTCTGCTGAGAGGTACATTTCTAACCTGCTGACAGGTTTTATGAGAAAAAGCACAACTTGTTTGTAGTCCCACTGCAAGAGCAGCATGAATCTGCACGTACTGCTGGCCTTGCATGGCCTCGAGAGACACAGCAAAGCTCCACGAATTCCTCTTGCAGCTTTCTCCCTGTTCCTCTCACCTGGCAGATATTTCAAGTAATCCCGAGATCTTTAGGTCATGCTGGAATTTTATTGCCAACAAAATATTGTCCCTTGATATCAGGCAGATCTTTTGAAGCCTCTCCATGGCTCCACTGCTGGAGCASCCAGGTCCYWCCYGATCCTGGAATATTTTCTCCTSAAAAGCACAGTCAAAAGCACCAAAMCAGCYTCTCTATTTTAGCMCAGCTAGAAAAAGCACAACTAGGAACAGATTGTGTTAAAATTGTAAGCCAGATAAAAGGGGTATTTAGTACCAGATTAATCAATGTCAGGACTAAACATGTTACTCTTTGTATGATTCTGGTGCTAGCTTTGCAACCATTTCACCCAATAAGAAGCAATAGGGTTTAAGGTAGGCACTTCAGTGTATTTGTAACCAAAACTTTGCACCAGACGCTGCTCCATGTTCATCAGGCTGSCTTTTTTCACATGATTTCTGCTTGTCTTCATTCCTTTTCCCCAGCACGTGGCCATGTCCCAGCCCCATTCCCATTCCATACATTCATCTCCACTCTCTCACTCCCAYCAGCTTTCCTCACCACCAGAAGCAGCAGCACACTTGCTTCCCACCTGTGCTATGCTATAACACACACTACAACCCTAACAGGACCAAATTCTGTACTTATCATCATTACGAGCCAAATAGTAACAAAAAAGATTTTTAAACATTATCTTGGGTTTGCAACAGTGCTGCTACCGGTGTAGAGTTTGGAGTTTGCAGGTTGTAAGAACCCAGATTTCTGAAGYTGAATCATGCCTTGCTTTGCGTGTTACAAGTAATGTACGATGCCTTTGTCTTTGTCTTTCAAAGAATGCCAAGTTCTCAAGTATAAAGGAAGCTCCCTTCGTTGTTGAAACCTCAGAAATTGGTTCTGACATATTTGCTGGAGTGGAAGCCAAGGGCTTAAGCGACAGGTAGGCAAAGGGAGGAGGAATGAGTAATAAATTGGCAATCGGGACATTCCTTGTTGATCTGGGGTTTGTATCTCCCCAGGTTTAAAGTTGTTCTCAACAACTGCTGGGCAACTCCATCCTCAGAATATTTCTACCAGATCCACTGGCCTTTGATCACCAAGGGGTAGGTGCTGGTGGGACCCAGGGGAGGATGATGGAAAGCTGGTTGCTGGGGGACAAGGGAGCAAAGGAAAAGCAGAGCAAATGCTTTCATCAGCCTGTTACCTCGGGGAATATTTCACCACAGCCATGAGGGCTCTGACACCGCTTCTCCTCACCCCACACAGTTGTGCCACCGACTACTCCATCCTCGTGCACGAGAACGGCAAAACCAACCGCGCCACGTTCCAGTTCAACGCCTTCCGCTTCCGCAACATCCCCAAGCTGTCCAAGGTGTGGCTGCACTGTGAGACRCACATCTGCGACAGCGAGAAGTTCTCCTGTGCTGTGGTAAGGCATCACTCCCTCCCTCCCTGCTGGAGAAACACTCACATTCCCACATTCCCACCGAGGATGTCCAGCCCTGCCCGAGGGCAGCTCGGGAGCAGAGCCAGTGCCAGGGCTCTCAGCAGATGGGGCACTGCAGTGTGAACCCCAGTGGCACTGCTGGRCACCCCAACCCCTGTCATGCCACAGGCAACACTTGTTTAAATGTGTTGAGAAATAAGGGAGCCATTGGAAAAATCAGCTCCTGTCAATATCCCAGACTACAGTCCTGACWGACAGACAGCTACAGCCAAACACAAGCCAAACACAAAGAGAGAAGAAACGTGAGCTTTTTCCATTTTACGGAAGATCTCGGTGCTAAGAGCACCCTGGCCCAAAGCTCCCACTCCCCCTTCCCAAGGAAAGCTGTCCCTGCATGCTGCAGTAAGTTATTGCCCTTGCAGCCATCCTATTCAGCATAAAATACAGAAATTGTCTCTGGAGCAGGAACTGAGACAAAAGAGCGTGTTCCTGTGTCCTTAGGTGGGAGTGTGGTGCTGTTCAGGCACAAAATTTAACACAGGCAGGTGCCCACTGCTTGCCCCAACTGATGCAAGGGCCAGGCCACCAAAATATCTTTCTCTAAAGACTTCTCTCTCTGTCCTTCACCAAGCCAGAGCTTTGCTATTCTTTCTGTCATGCAATGAACAGGTAATTGCTGTAAAATTAAATTGAATTTTATTTAACCTGAAATGAAAATCCAAGATATTCCTTGGCCAACATGCTGTCATTTCAACAACATCACTCCTGGTGAACCAAGTTTTTCTTTCTAACCCCCTTCTCAGTCCAGGAACCAAATTAAGGCATCATTTTGTATTCTACAACCTCAGTGCTAAGCGAGGGGAACTGACTTATGCAAAATTTGCATGTTTGACAAAAATCCATTGCTAGAAATTCCAAGTTTCAATGGCAACAGAAAAAAACTCTTAGATTTTGTTGTTTGATCTTCAAATTTTTTTCCAGCTACAGATCAGAGTCAAAAGAAAACACAAACCTATTACGTCATATGCGCCCTGCTGGCAGTGCTGCCAAACAACTACATCATCCTTTCAGCACTGTGTGGAATTCCCACCTCGCCCTCCAGTGCAGGATAATTGCTCCATCAGGCTGACAACCCTCGAGTCCTCTTCCCACTCAAAAATGCAGCTGGTGGTCTCCTGCAATTAAGGCTGAACCAAGCTGGTGGTCTGTGCTTACAAGCAACTCATAACTAGAATTACCCCATGCTGATTTGTACTAAAAATGCCCACAGCTGGGGATCTGCAAAGGTCAGGAGATGGACAAGGACCTTTAATCTGTTGAGCACAACCTCCAATACAGACCTTGTCAGCTGTGACAGGCATCATTAGTGCTGGACATTGGCTGATCTACATGGARAGGATTTGGTGTTTCCTGTTTCTACCCAATGGGCAACAATTATCATWAGCAATAAACGACCACAGAAGCCTTCACAGAGGTCATGGGTTAAACAGAGGGAGCTCAATTTCCCCCTTCTTGACAGCTGTTCTGTTTAAGACAGGGTGGGAAAGACAGCCCACCAAAATCTTCAGAAAATAACCTGTAAAGACTCCTTAAATSTCTCCACCAAAATAATTACAGGGAGAAACAAAAAAAAAAGTCCCTAGAAATTATGCAGCAATTTCCTAGGCTGGAAACGTGAGAATTGTGCCTGGATATTTTCTTTAATAATATTTAGTTCATTTTGTTATACGTGGCTTTCTCTCTGCTCTCTCGAGACATGTGACAAACGAAGGCAGCGCTCGGAACAGACCGGAGGTGTTTTGGTGGCSGAGATCACTGTGCGCAGTAAGTGACCGCCTTTATGGGCCACTTCTCTGGGAAGCAGGGAAGCAGCAGCATAGGGGCAAGCAGGGGGAGCCAAAACCCTCTGCCAGACCCTTTTTCCCTGGGGCAGCACAAGTCTARAACAGAAGGTGTTCCTTCCAAGCTCTGGCAGAAGAGCTCAGTGAAATTCTCCTCCTTTAGCAAGAGAGTCGAAGAACCCCTTTGGCATTTATGACAAATGGTCAAACCACTCACAGTGAGCTGTGACAGCAGTGGCAGTGACAGCTCTGCTCACCTGCCTGTGACCCCAGCAGCAGCTCAGACACACTCTGGCAGGTTGCACAGCAGTGGGAGAGATGTCAGGTTTAGGAGCAGCAGCAAAGTTTTTCCTTACACACACCCACAGCACCTGCCTGTGTCACAGGGACACTTTTGCCTGTCCCTCCTGACACCCTGGCTGCACTGCCATCTGGTTTCCTCACTGGAGAACAACTGTTCCTCTGATGCCTCCTGCAGGCACCAGGGATTTCTCTCTGAGCTGGCTCACCTTTTGAAACAAGTGCTTGGAACAAATTATGTTTTCACTGGAGCCCTTTGTACTCATTGATCAACTGCATCCACACCAATCTGAAAGCCAAAATTACAAATGCATGTAGAGTAGAATTATTGTAATCCATTCTGTTGCACCATTGATGTTAGAAGAGAAAAGAACTGCGGATCCTTTTATAACTTCAGACAGTAAAGCCAAGAGGAAGAAATATTCAGAATTTCAAAATGTGACGTTTCTTGTCCTGCTTTTACAAAGCACGCTGATGCACTCTGCTCTGTTTTAAACATCATCCTGATGTAATCTTTCTCCTCCTCTTTTATACAGGCAAAGGTTTATCCAGATTTTACACACTCTCAGGTAAACAGCAAAGTATGACAATGAAAGTATTAATCCCAAACATGGATTTTGATTGTCTTTGTCAACATAAAATCCATAGCTCAAAGAAACAARCTGAAAAAGTGGTAAATTTGGCAGAAGTGGGAATATTTCTAAATCAGATTTTATTTCCCAGTGTTACATACTTTGTTTGCCTTCTTTTGGCACATCCCTCACACTGGACAATAAAATCATAGCAATAACTTCCAATACTGAACAATACTTTTTCCTATTGTCACACCCTCTTCCCAGAAAGGAACAATCATGTTCTGCTGGGTTAATAGGGGTGTCTGAAAGCATTTCTGAKTGGAAAGGGTTTAAAACACACCTTTCAAAGTCTATTTGTTAACATTTGATGTGTTGACAGAGCCACATTAGGGCATGCAGTTTTATTGAACGGGGTGGGAAGAGAAGGTGAAAGGGAGCTGACAGGGAAGTACTCACACRTAGCCTGTGTTTCTCTTGCAGATATCATCTTCCACCTACTCTTTGTGATCGGATTTTCTGCTGTTTTATTATGAAATGCAGCCCAGCTGCGTTTCTCAACTTTTCTCAATCCTGTGTGGACTTCTTTACTAAAGATGTTTATTTTACACAGGAAAAATGAAAGCCACAAAAAATCCTTGTGCACCATTTTACCAGATAAATAAAACATTCCATGAGCTTTGTGCCTCAAATACTGGAAAAATMCCAAAGCAGATTTGCTTCCCCCAAGTCCCTGCTGGCATTTTAAACTAGTGAAAACCCTTGGGTTATGTATTCTGCCAACRCCTCCTTTTATAAAGTGATCCCGATAGTACTTGTTTCTAAAAGGAATGCAGGGATGTTCAAACTCAGCACTTTTCCATGCCAAATTTACCTTCAGGGTCCCCCTTCCCTGTCAGTCTCAGTGTGGTACCAAAGTCCCCTCCAAGCCTGGCCTGGCAAAGYCCCAGTTTGTTCTGTSAAGWCTTTGAACAAAACAAAAACCAACCTAACATATCAAAGAGGGGAGAAAAGGGTKCTTTTCTTGCAGCAGTAATTAGAAGGTGCTCTGAATTAATTAGCTGACATTTCTTTCCTGACTCTTGGTGYTGTCAGCATCGATTGGTTGGATTGAGTAGAGAACATTGCAGGAGTAGGATGTCTTGCTGAGTGGACAGGCTCCGTGCTGGATGGTTACATGGTGTGGGTGCATATTGAACACATCTAAGATGGAAAACAAGATAATGAGCTTTACAMTTCCTTGAAGGCATAGCTGGTGGCAGACACAACAGGGTCCAGGTGTGAGCAGCAACAGCAAGAAAAAAATTCACTAGAAAGGGAAACCATGATTGTTAAAAAGCAGGAAATACCAGGACATGAAATAATTCCCCAGTGAGCATAATGGTAGGTTCCTTACTTCCAGTAATTACTAAAACAATAATGAAAAAAATTCCTGAAAGTGTAAGAAATATCCCTAGACCTTTCCCATGAAACTTCCAGGATCCTAAGTGAGAAAGAGGGAAGAATGACTACAGTTGTGACACTTAGTGAACACGGTGGGTGTACCTGTGTCTGCACATACTGAAGCATAAGCACATAACAGATTTTTTGCTATTGTTTGTAGAGAGGGAGCCTCCTGAATAAGTCTGTGAAGGATTTTCAGCTCCCTGTTCTTTGTGAAAGCCCATGTAATGAAAATAATGCAGTG
>NW_026623695.1:495120-542527 GCF_030028575.1 Malurus melanocephalus
CACAGCAGAGGGCACTCCCGGGACAGCATCGCCCGCCCGGGGGCGGCTCCGGCACCTCCGGCTCCTTCCCGAAGCTGCAAATTCCCRAAGTAGAACCTCACCGCAGCGTCTGGTGCTCCACGGGATATTCTGATCGGATATAATCACCCTGCAGTTCTTTCTCCCGCCTTTGCTGCACTGCCTCCCTTTCCTCTTCTCTCCTCCCACTGACTCCCCACGTTTCAGCACCTGCCCCGTGGTTTTACCCTTCAAATTCTTGTCCTTCTCCCAAGCCTGTTTATTTTGCCTTGCTTTTACAACATTGACTGCACTCCTATCTCGGCTATTTTGTGMAGAAAACCTTGAACACAAGTTTCCTAAGCTGATTAATTCCTTCCTGGTTATGCAAGAAGCRTTGCTTTGGAACAAACCTTGCAGGATTTTAGCAGCTGGGAAAGTGTGCCTGTGAATTCGCTGGYCATGGGCACACAAATCTCCTGTCCTTATTATTACATGGAGTCAGGGAGCTGTGGGTGCAGGATGGGCACAATCCTCCTGCCTGTTCTGGTCTGGRTCACTGTCTCCCTACAGAAATGGTTTATTATTAAAAACAAACAAAGCACAACTGAAAAACACCTGCCAGAGGTGACTGTGGAAAGATCTATCTGCTAGAGAAGGCAGCAACATGTGAACAGGTTTCAGCTCCAGAAGGACTGTTCCTTAAGAGAGAGCAAAAGTTTTCTACCCTAAATAGTTTTCATAAAAAATATGGAATATAATCGACCTTTTTTTTCATAGCCTGCATATGGTTCACCACTACTTTGCTAAACACTATGTTGCCAGTATCAGAAAATGCAATGATTGCAAACGCTTTTAGTGCAAGATGAAGTTYGATAAATTTCATCATTTCAGATGGACTGTAATGATGGATCTTTTCCAGCTCTCAGGGCATAAGGATGCTTGCCCTGATCTCTGCATCTCAAAGTCAAGCCCAAGTCCGGCCATGGAAGCACAGGGGCAGGAAGGTTAGTTAGAGAGGACACAGATAATCTGTTTAGAGCACAACATTGATCTTCACAAAGATTCCAGTTGGGTTTTGTCCCAGTTCTCCCTTCCATCTGGATGAACCCTAATGAGACATGAATTTTTACATTCTTTCCTTCCCACAGTTTGGCACTGCAGTGCTGAAGCACCAGGACACTGAGGACATGACAAGGAGTAGGAGAGAAATGAACACACACAGGCGTCAAGATGATAACAGGACAGGTTGCAGCACAATATTGCCAGTACWGTGACACACTTCACACAATATTTTGGTCATTAAATATAGGTTTTTACTTCTCAGTTGAAAATGATAAGCACCATTAACCTGGGTGGCCCTTATTTGACAGTCACAGCAAAGGCAAATAAAAATTAAGAAGGGCCAACAAAAACTGCCAATGAAAGAATGAGTCAAACCTAACACAAAATGAGCAAGTATGCCACAATACAGGCTGGTACCTTCCGTTATGGACAATCTATCCTGAGYAYTCCCAAAGAAACAGAGTTGCTGGCWCTGTGATTCCTGTCCTGCCACCCCAGGTCCAACAGTGGAAAAGCAGGGGCAGGTTCCAAGAGTGTCAAGTCAGAATTAATTCTGGCCAAGCATTAATGCCTCATATCCTGTGCTGAGATCTCACAGTTTGAAATCCACGTTTCAGAAGGAAGCCTCAGTAGGTGTTTGCTGGGGGACACGCACATGATCCTGCTGCAGAGATGCCAGGCTGGGGCTGAGCTGACATGCCCACCTTGTGCAACCCCTGCTCGGGCAGCCTTGCAAGGAGGGAGGCACATCAGGGCTCAAAACCTTCCTGAAGGGGGATCTCAGCTCTGCAGCACACTGAGTAAACACTGCATGTGCTGCCAGAATTGGCAATACATTACACAATATAAACACAGGCAGTGTCCCAGATCCAGATGCCATCTATAGAAACTCCCCAGTCTTAGTCCCCATTTAAACATCATCCCTTTRTTCTGTAAATCCACGACATTTTGTTAAAATGTCCCAGTCAGGGACAAGGAAAAACCCTTCAGAATTGTATCATTACTCACAACATTCAAAAAACACAATGAATTTACATGGTCTGTATGAGGAGCAGACCTCACTCTGTACTGAAGATCAAATCTTTTCAAGTTATTCCCATCCAAAGGGCAGCTCACAGGTGCAGAGGAAAAAATAGTTATTGATTGATTGGACCCCATGGCCCTTCCATGGAGCCTATCACTGCAGCCCTGCAAAGGTCAAGTTCAGTGGCTTCAGAGAAATAAATAACAATTCCTGCAGCATGGCAGTCAGGCACACAGCTGAGAAAAGTGTCCTGAGCTGTCAGAAGCTGCATTGCATTGAGAAGCAGAGAGATCAGCCCTGCTCTCCAATACAGTTTTCTTCACTTTGTTGTTATGGAGAAGACCTACAACATAGCTCATTAAAAGCAATTCTCTTAGACATCTTCTGGTTCTAAAAYCTGAGAGAAATGCTGTGAAATTCCATGATATGAAGCCCACCTGCAATGCAAGCTGCTCTGGGGTCCAACCAGTCCCCAGCCTTCCCAGATTGCTGCTTGCCCAGAGCAGCCTGTGCCTCCACCCCTGCTAAATTTTCTCTGCATGTGGCCTAATCCACATGGACACACTCCTCCCACAGACCACTTCTCTGAGAGTTTACACTCCGTGACACAAAGCATCCACTGAGAGGGATCCCACYCTGCTGTGAGACAGTCTGCTCATCTCACACTCACCTGCTCCTAATGGAAAAATAATGTCAGCRTTTTCCTTCTGGGAGCAAGCACATCAACACACCTCAGACACATTCAGGATGTATATTATATTAACTGTATCTTTAAAAGACAGTTCACAATAGGTAGCAAAAACTTGTCAAGGACATGGCCCTGAAAAGAGTTTTGAGAAGATCTTGCAGGTTTAAATTTCATTCTTTTCCATAAGCACATTCTGCAGAGTGCAAGYGATGCATGGCAGGAAGTGGGGAATGCAGATCCTACAGCTTGGTGAGCACTAAAGCTGAGGCCTCATGCAAAAGCAAAGGTCTGATGCTAAAACAGATGTCTTATCTGCCTGAAATATTTGCCCAGCACTATAAATTTACATGGTGATTAATAAGTGCTGATAAGAACATTCTGAGCTCTTCTCACTGTCTCCATGCCCAGYACTTCTGTGCTAGCACCTTATAGTGAATGCTTCAAAGTACTCTAGAAACAGTAACTGATTCATCTGGAAGATTTAATCTTCCCTTTACAAACTGAGAAATATTGACATAAAAAGTATATCATGARCAGGTCATAGCAGGGGGTCATATCACATTGGCACTCATTCCAGTAGAGGGGAATGTTAAGAGGATATTAATCAAGGAAAAATGTGTAGTTTGATTTGATACCTCTGAGAATGGACTGTGATTTGAGAAAACTTGAAMATTTTGCATTTATTTTATCTRTAYTGGAAAGAGAARATCCATAAATACAGAAAATCAATAMAATAAAYTCAAGGGCTCTGATACACATTTTATGATGCACTTGGTGACACACAGTAACAAATCACAAGTACCCACAGCTAACATAAAATGAAACTCAAAGGTTAATCACCTGGGAGGAAGCTTACACCAACACTCGTGCTAGGTGTGCCACTGTGCCTCAGTGGGTGGCAATGCTTACCYTCCATCCTACCTGGACCCTACACCCAGCCAGACCCCGACAGTTTACCCTTGTGAAGGCCAATAATGCAGGTTCACCTTCTCTCTGGGTGCATGGGCTATTTCTAAAGTGATCACAGCATGGGGAATTTCACAGACACCACAGACATCTCCTCAGCGTTGTTGGTCCCACTGGGGATGGGCAGCCTGTGCCTCTAAACATCACCAGTGCTTTACAACTTCAGCCACAAAAGGAGCACAATTATTGCATTGAATAGCTGAGATTTGGGTGCATAAKGCAAATAAACCTGAACCTTCAATCCTACAGTGGCTATTTTCCAAAATGGAAAGAAAAGTGGAGGGGAGAAAAACCCCAAGCCAATGTTTTGAAGTTACTGTCTCACCAGACTAAACTGCAAATTTTTTCAGTATTTTCACCTAGGAGAGATTTGCAGCCACTTCACAAGTTTCTTTGCCAGATGGGGAGAAAGGTTCCCCTTCACACCCACTGAAAGCACCAAAAGCAGGCTGCCTGGGATGTACAGCTCCTGTTCTTGTGCCACATTTGGTTTAAGTAACAAACCTAAACCAAAGTGCAGCAAAAATTCAGCAGTCTCGAGCCTGGCTTTGGTATTTGACAAATCATTTTCAACTAAAAGTACTTTTAATTTCTGATAAATACATTCCAACTTTGTCCCAARTGCAGCTGTGATTTCAGTCCACAATAATTAATTGCCAATCCATATCTAGAACTAGCTAGTAGTATTCTTCAAGTAGCAAGGAATAAAAACATACCCAGGAGCATCACTCTTACATGGAATTTGGGATTCCTCAGTCCCTGAGAACTGAAAATCACACTCAGTCACCTCAGATGTATTTTGGKCAGAGACAAACTTTTTTGAGTATACAAACCTGGGGAAATCACAAACGGGAAAAAGGAGGAAGTTTAATTAGAATGTCATATTCAGCAAGTGATTGTAAGCAGGGAGCACAATATCAAACTTATTTCTCTRAAGAAAAGGAGCTGTGAAAGGACTGTTCCTTCAAGTCTTTCCTAACCTTCTTCCAAAAGATATAAACACCTAGTAGCTTCCCCAGGAAGCTTCCTTCCAATTTGTCACAGAGCAGAGCTACTGATCAGTACTAATATCACACTAATTATCATTACATAGTGAGCACTTATGGACAGGATTTAACCACAGACATGTGCCTGAACCACCCAATAGGCTGTAATTGAATAGATAAATATGTATTGCTCATTGAGTATCTGTTGGCTGATGATCAATTAAATATTTGGTGGTGATGGAAAATTAAGCACTTTGTGGCAGCTGGGAACTGCCACCAATATTTTACCCATTCATAGTCCTGAAAGCAAAGTGCCTGGAGGTGATACAAGAAACAAGTGCTTTTTATGCAAGAGCATTGCCAGCCGCAGGCTTCTCTTTGCTGTACAGAAAAAGAATTTCCAGAACATCAAACCAAAACTATCAAGTGATTAAAATCCCTATGAAAAGCATTTCCTTGAATGATGATGGACAGCAACCTAAACCAACACAGAAACATTTTCAAACAAGACAACTAAAGACAACCAAAACCAGCTTCATTCATCCTCTCATCTATTTTTCCTCTCCTTTTGTGGCAGAAAACTCACTTTCCAAAACAAATACTACCTTTTTTTTTTCTTTTTCTGGCAATGCTCTGCTAAAATTCAGAAGTTTAATCTGTATATTGGAATTTGGCAGCTTTTCCTGATAGGTAAAAGCAACAGTAATAAGAACAAAGATTTTCCCCCCACCTCCTTGCCCAGGGAAAATCTCTTTTTCACACCCAGAATTAGTGACAATATTTATCAAAGTCCAGCACCTGAGAGTTCAGGAGCAACTGCTGCCTCCAGAGCCTTCCCAATGAAAAGACACATGTGCAGGCTTTATTTCTGTTACTTCAGTGTCTGGAGAATGTGGGTGGGGGGAGATCACCTCACTGCAGTGGGCATTAACTAAGGCTGACCAAGCAGGGATGGCTTGAGCTCTGCACAATCAGGTGAATCACAGCTGAAATGCTGTTTCTGCCTTCTCCTATTCCATTGATTCACTCGGTCTAAACAGGTGGAGGAGATGGTTTTGTAATTTCTTTCTGGTCTTTTGCTTTTACAGATATTTTCTGATTTGTGTCACTTTTTTCTGCAGYTCAGGAAGAAGAGAAAATTACTGTTCTGATTTGCACTGCCCCGTTGAAGTAGCAAAATGCATAGTCACAAAGAATTACGGAATATCTCAAGCTGGATGGAAAGATCATAATATTATGTGTGGGAGTGACTTAGTTCAGAGTTTATTATATCCCTGGTGTCAYATGTGAACACTTCACCTGTGCCCTCCTCCCAGCTAAGAGCAAAATGCTGAATCCATAGCAAGCAGAGCAAAGTCCTCCTCCTGCAGAGTCAGGATGCACAAGGAAAGGGGAAAGCAGCACAGGCTATCAGCATGGCTCTGGGGCTAAGTACAATGTCAGCAAGAATTCTGTCAAAAGATCATTTATTTGTGGCCTGTGCTTGGGCTGTCTGCTGCTGCAATACAGAATTATGTATCTAAGCTTACACGACAGAAGATAATATGTATGCATTTTTAAAATGAAAAAACAGTGAGTTTGGAAACCACCTAAGAGGCAAACCTTCAGTGACCACAGCTTCCAAAAATCGTGCTCATGCAAGACACACACACACATTGCCATGGAAAGATCCTGAGCACAGGCATCCTAATTAGAGATATTTCAACAACTGGATCCATTTAGATGCAAAGTTCTGCTCTCTGTGGATRAATTGTGTTTTTAAGATACTGGCTGCTCTAGAGGCAGATCCATTTTCCTCTGTGCCAGTGTTAAGCACACAGCAATCCTCACTGAGCGTTCTCACTTGCACTGTGCAGCGGAAGTGTGTAACACAGTGAAGTCCATAAAGTAAATTGCAAAGAGGATGGTGCAGCATTAGTCATGACAGCAATTTCCAGTGTTCACTGACAGCTGCTTTCTAGCACAAGAGGAACGTTTCCTGTTTGTAAAGCTTCACAGGCTTTCTGCAARAGGTAGTAAGAAATATAAACCATCCTTTAAACAGCTAACAGTAAGGACAGAGTCTACACAGATTTGGAAACACTATGGTCTTTGGGAACCACATATAACCTTAAAAACTAGCTGCATTTGACCAAGTGTGTATTAACCATAAATAACTAAAAACCACTTATTTTCCCAATTACTATTTATCACTTATTTTTTAAAACCCAAGTGTGTACTTCAGGTGAGCTTTCAGGTAATGCAGCACAAGTCCTGTCAGAGAATGTTTATAAAGTACTTGTGCTAATCATTGCAGAGGGCACTCAGTTTTGACAGAAGTTTCAGAGAAGGACACTGTGCAGCTTTATGGTCTGACCATACCAAAACACAGGGATATTTTAGTCAGAAAGGCAAAAAAAAAAAAGCTCTAAAGATGGTCATAAGAAGATGGCCTTTTATTTTGTGTCAGAAAATAAAAAGGCAAAAGTTATTCTGTAGTGCAACTCTGAATTGTTTTATGATCTTCAATAATCCCAATTCCCATTGACTTCTTCTTTTTTTTTTTTTCTCATAGGTCAGTTTGGATTTATTGTCTTTCCACAGATTTCAGTAGCTTGCATACTTCAGAGTGCCATAWTCAAGCTCCAAGAGAAATCTTTGGCTATTATCTGATACAGTTACTACACAGTTGAAAAATTACCAAACCAAATTACCAAAATTACTGGCACAAATCACAAAAACTGTGATTTTGTTTTACAGGAAAAAATCATTCCCGGGTGAATCATTCATACAGGTATTTCCCCAGCTTTTCAGTTAAGATCCTCAAGAACAAGGAAGAACTTCAAGAGTAACCCAAAATGTAAATATTAGAGCCTGGATTCAGAAGATTTCCATATGGGTTGCATTACTAGATTCAGAATAGTCTTCAAAACCTCAATTCCAGATCCTTTTCCTTGAGAAAAAAATTGTAAGGGTGATTTTAAACAGCTTTATGTCATCGATAACATCATAACTGGAGCAAAGCATCTGAGTAATGTCTACTGAGAACATTGGGAAATACCCAGATAATGAATGGCATTTAGAAGCATGCAAATTCAAATTTTACAGTAAAAGCATAAAGGAGCAAAATTAGAAGAAAGATTTYCTGATTTATCTCCATTTTTATCTGTAACTACATGGTTCAAAGCCCACTTTTCTCAGGAATATGTGACACTGGCGATGGCTGCTGCTCCAGCCACAGGCACAGCGACACCTTCTCTCTACTCCCCATCCCCAGAGCTGCCTTCAGACTTCAGTGTCAAGCTCTGACAGATCAGCTCCACATTCCCAGATTACTATTGGCCTGCTGAAGTGAATTTTTCATCAGAGCTGTTATTAGACTCCCAAATAGTGTTGCCAAATCATTGCCACCTTCGCAGCACTCATTTAACAGGCTCACGTGATAGAAAATAATTTCAGGGAAGAAAACATTCCCTTCAGCAATTTTTCTTAGCCTTTGGATACTAGGAAATACAACCACTTTTCCATTTTGAAATCAAAACCAAATTACTGGTCCCCCACAGATTTTAGTTGTTTGCATATTTTATAGCACCTTATATAGGGTTCCTTACAATGATTGCTTCAGAAAGATTTTCACACAGAACCTCCAGAAAAAGCTCTAGTTAAGCTCCAGAAAAAGCCATAGTGTGTCCCCCAAATCTTTAGATAACATATATTTGCCTGACTTCCTCTATCAAAAATGGCTGATCTTTACAATACTGGAACACCTATATCAAGCACAAAGTGTCAATGTTTTTGGCCTGATATTCACACTGGAATGGACTATCCCAAAACTGAGGAGCTTGCAGGAGAATTAGAGGACACATCAGATGACAGTGATCCAAATCAGAGGACAGAGTTAACCAAACGGGATCACGTGTTACCTAAATAACTATTAGGCAATCAGCAACAAATCAGGTTTTTTTTTCCTATGATGTATGTCTGCATCAAGATTTATACCCAGGGGATGACAAGTTTTGCCCTTAAGTCTCTGATTTAAAAAAAAAAAAAATCATTTGACTTGGGAAAAGGTCAGTAAGAAATGAAAAAAAGTAATTGAGCAAATGAAAATGTTGCAAGATGAAAGCTAACCACTCTTGCACAGAAGCTCATGTTGCTCTTTGCAGCAGCCCTGTGACAGCACAGAGCTGCTCATCACACTCTGTCACCTGAGAGGAGCCCAGCGAGGCAAACACGAGCAGGAACAGCTGCATTTGCTACTCTTGGACAACCTCTAGTTAGGCTTCAGTGAAAGGTTATTAAACACGACAGCAAGATCCCTCTGAGAGGCTTTTTTTAAAGAATAACAATCTCTGCAGCGATAGGCAGTGGCTCAAGCTTCTGGCCATGCAAACTGGGGAAGAACAGAGAGGGAATTCTCCTAAACTCTGGTGAGAGCCCACACAACTGGCAGGCACTTAAATGCATTGTCTTAAGATGACTGGAAYCAACAATCACAAGGGCTCTGTGGATGAAAAGGTAATTTACTTCTTCTATTTTAAACTCTATGTTAAGTCTGGGCACTGAACCTCCATTAGAAAAGTTCCAATGTCTGGCAAGCATGTGGAAATTCTACTGTCAGAATGGATTCATTGAMAAGTCCTTCTGTGAATCATTTCAATTTAATGGGAAAAATCAATTTCAGACTGAAATTCTTTATCATATTGATCTTTAGTAAATYTATACCATCTGCTATGGATCCTTGAATCCTTACGGGAAGTGATCTTGTAATCACAGAAAAAATACAACTAACAGCTCRGACAACTAGAGGGTAGACAGCGTCCCATTAAAACAGTGTTTTCAGGTTTGTAAGGGTGAGTAGGCTGGGTAAATCACTGAGGTGAATGCACTGCATAAAAACAAGTTATGATTACGTGAGGGTGTAGCTGTCACAGTATAAAAGATGGTTGAGCAAGCAGATCGAMTAGCAAAGAGGAGGAAGCTAACAACAGTGCAAAGGAGATTACAGAAACAACAACTGATGYTCTACTGAAAGAGGTGAGTGACTTWAGACCAAAAGAAACCTAAAGAAAAAAAATGTTAAAAAGAAAGTTGCTTGGCTTTGCCCATTTCTTGGGCAAAGGTGCTTAGCTGGTGTTAACAAGTCCCTGTTGCCACAGAGTTAAGCCTTCAATGATATTGTTGATCTCTTCTGCTCTCTCGTGTGTCACAATGCATGTTTTGATTTTCACAGTAAGCTCATTAAAAGATGTTAGGATATTTTTATGGTTTTACATGTGAGGAGTATCCTCTCTAGACTATCTCGCTCCATTTACCAGTCTTGACTAACAACGGCTGTGTGATCCCTTGCTTTGTGCATTTGCACTTTTGGGGTCGAWATGAAAAAAAGAAAGGGGACGGAGATGGGAGAAGCAAAAAAATCTAAGTTCTTAACTTGTATGACAACTATTTGATACTTGGAAATCTGTGAAATAATGAATCAATGTATACTGGTATGTATTTTTGAAGAGCATGTGGAATTACTGCAAGACTGGAAAAAAGCAAATAGCACTTCAACCCACAAGATAAAAAGGAGGATCCCAGCAACAGCATGGATGCTATTTTTTTCCAAGTATTTTTCTGAAGTATTACTACAGAATATTAACTACACCAGTGACTACACAGAACTAAGTGAAGCCACCAACTCTACTGCCTGGATATACCGCCTAAGACAAGGCTTTTGTTTCATTTTTTTATTAATTTTTGTTTTCAACAAACACAGATTGCAAAATTTGGAGATAATGAGAASGCAAATGAGATGAAATCCATCTGGGTGTTACAGAAGTGTTTCCTAATATGTCTTCTTGCAAAAACTTAATAAAAAAAAATTAAAAACACCCATGTGCACCACTTTTGAATGAAATAGAAGAGAAGTAAAGGAAAGAAAATACTCATCATTTCCAGCACTTGTCAGAATCTCTAGAGCCCTGGGTTGTCATCCAGCTGTGTTGGGAGGCACAGAAGTCAAACATCATCTATAGTAGTTCCTGCTCTGTGGGAATATGGGACCCTTTCCTTACATTTGGTCAACAAGATGGGTKCAGGATGTGTTACTCTAATACGGAATAATTAGTGATATTACTTACACCAAAGGTTTTACAGCAATGTGTGGGTGTGTAAAATGGAGTGTGGCATGTGACAGCACCTCAGGAAGAAGTCTTGCAGTGATCTGCACTCCACACCATGGGCTGAAATGTGAGTAAGCTCGAGCTGTCAGCACCCAGAAGAGAACAACAAAGGRTGTTACCACAGAACAAGAGCTTTTTGTGGAGTGTAAGCACAGCATATGGAGCAGATACTGCTTACTGCATTCAAGCAGGTTTTAGTATTTACAAAGTGACTGAACACATTAACAAATGCCTTCAAGTGTTCCTCTGCTGCTCAGTATCAGCTGYCTAATGCTCATAAAATTAATGATCCATTTCTCAGTGATGATGCTGATTTGACACTTGTAGTATTCACAGCATTTATTGWAWAATCSTGCTATTATTAGAGGGACAGATTTCCTTACGTGCTATAGACATAAGCCCAGCTTAAATGCCATAATTTCCTCAAGGAAGATTTGAAGTTGGATGTTACCATTATAAACAGAGATGTGCTACTGCAGGAATATTTCCTACCCATTTGCATTGSATACCTCTACCAGGAAGCACCTTCTTTAGATTGCTACAGAGTGAGTCAAAAYGCTGTGATTGCAGCCACAGCAAATTCATCTAAAGCCATGGGCAGGCTGCCAGAGGAGCTCAAAGCACAGTTTTGGGGCAAACTGTACCGTGGTGGGTGTTTGTTTGAAAGGCTGGRAAAGGAGCAGGCTGTGTGCCAAGGAAGAGGCAAAACTCAGGAGCTCCAAKCAGCCTCAAATCCATCCCATGGTGCAGAGATTAATCCTGGCAGTGCTGCTGCCTCGGGCTTGAAAGGTACTCAAGGCAGCRTGAGCCAGTGCCTGGAGTGCCACCCCAGGATGTACAAGACTGGGGCTGAAACAGTCTGCTTTTGACTAGTTAAAGTATTTCTCAAGGTTGGTATCAACTGCAGCAAATCATATTGCAAAACACGCAGGCCCAGCTGGAAATTCAGCGAAGACATTGTGCTCCAGCATTTCAGAAAAAAAAATTGCAATTCTGTTCAGCTAAAACGGATTAGTTTGAAAGACTCTCAAAGCAAAATAGGTTTCAGCTTTCTGAAATTACTAGAGACCAAATAAAACTCCTTCCTAAATAGCTCTAASGTCTTCTAGAAAGTACTTTGTGGGAAACAGCCTGAACAGAAATCAGCTACTASTAAGAGAAAATGATAGAGCTGACTGCAAAAGCAGCTCAAGAGTTCAGCAGAGCTGAGGAGCACTGCTTGCCTGGTTTTCCTGTTAAGTGATTACCCTTCTGTCATTTGTTGTAATTAGCAGACAAACGAGCCCCCTTCCCACCCATTTCCTAACAGAAAGTCCCAACTCCACAGCAGAAGGAATATGCTCCCAGATCTGGCWCAGGCACAAAGCAATCCGGATCAAAGGAATTTCTCACCACAAGCRGATGAGAAGTCACAGGAAAACCGTGTTAACACTTTGTTAACTCACACAAAAAACTTACAGAGAGGCAGCAATTTTCAATCTCCTCCCATCCCCCATATCCCAGCTTGTTGTCACCAAGTCTCATGTCATTTCAGCAACTATTTGCAGGAGYACAGGGGTGTCACAAGAATTTTAGAGTTTTTTACTGAGGGAGAAAGTGAGATGCATGCACTGYAGTAACCTGTGGGCTCAGAGGCAGAAGAAACAATGCCAGACAGTACAGAGCCCCTGGCAAAATCTTCCTGGCTCCTTATGCCAAAGCATTCCTCCCAAAAAGCCTGGAAATGGAACACAGCATCTATGGAAAGGGAGCAGTCARACTGGGTTTGACCAAAGAAGACAGATGCAGAGTCAAAAATTAGGTAAAGCCTTCTCCCATGCCAGCACTTCCCACTGAAACTGGGGAGACATTRGTCCAAGCACTGTTCTCAAATACCAGAACCACAGAATCACAGGACCTGGGCGAAGCAAGCAAACCACAAAAACAGATACTCAACCTCAGCCTTTGAGCAAGCTGGTCCAAAAGGGATGAAACTTTCTCCTGCTGAACCTGACAGGTGAAGGCATCAGAAGRCTCCTTGGCACTGCAAATACAATCAACATGAACAAAAGCTGGGGTGAAGTTACCCAAGGACGAAGGGTTGGAAATGGCTGTTGACAGCAGTCTGGAGAGCTGAGCCCAGCTCTGCTGCCATGTGGGCAGGAAGCATTCCCAGCATTTTGGGATGGCACAATGAGCTCAGAGGTGTCTGGCACATTAACCAAAGCATTGGCAAGGTTCACCAGAGCAGGAGCTGTTGCAGCACTGACAGGCAGGAGTGGCACTGAAGGGCACAATGRGAACTGTCACCAAGTGGCAGCACCCCCTACCTCAGACTCTACACTTTCCTCTTATTCCTCTTGGCATTCTGCTGGCTCCGACTTCTTTATGTGTCACCAGATATTAATTAAATAGTCTTAATTAATCAGAGGATTTTTGTTTAATTGTTTCAATGTCATCCTGAGTTTGGACTCAATATATATTGCAGCCCAGGGCAGGTTGGATTTTACAGCTTATAATATATTGTTTATCACTCTTCAGCTGGAAGGACAATTGGATATATGGGATGCAGTGTAAGAGCAATTGAGGATGAGGCAAGTACCACTAGCAGCGAAGTTAAGATTGCCTCAGTGGTACTGCTGTTCATCACTCTCTATTTAAATCAGAAGTAACATTCTGCATAATACAGCACAGGTAGAAATTCTCTTCCTGGATAGAAAAGCAAACATTTCTATTGGATCCTAACCCAAGAGAAATCCCTGTTCTTGYTATATATTTATCACAGATCCTTTCTGTCCAAAACAACTTAAATCTGGGAAACATGATAGTTTTAAAACACGTGAGAAGTCACACTGAACACTGTGGAAATACAACGAAAGTGTCTGTACTTAAGTGCTCACCATGACAAATCCATTTAGGGATTTGCCATGACTTCCTACTGGCCAAAGTACCTTTTGACAATTATGTTTGCCGTAGTTCAACTAAAAAGCATCARATTTACCCCTTTTGCAAGTCTCTTTCAGAGACTGCAGAGGAAATGCCTGAGAAGGGCATTGGAGCAGTTACACACCCGTACATCACACACTGATCCTGAATCACCCTGTACTGAATCAGGGACACAAAGTCATTTACTCACCTCGCTCCAAACCCTTACTAAACATGACCCAGGGGTCACAGCTTAGCCACAGGAAGTACTGATTGCCTGAATTTGAGTATCACTACCTTYTTTCCTCAATGTATTTCCCTGAACTGCAATATACAATTGTGTTTTCAGTCAAGCAATTGGCTTTTTCAAGGTCAATAGCTTCACTTGGCACAAAACTGAATTTGAGAATTCTTTATCAGTACAACCCTGAAAACCCACATGTGCTATTGAAACTACCTCAAACACAGTCTCTGCATTTCTGAACCTATTTTTAGGCACTAAAATACAAGTGCCTTAATTATTACATTAGCAACTTCAACAAGAGAAGCTTAATTAAAATCTAAATTCTCARTTCAAAGCAATGCTTCTCTTTGTGATCCTGCATGACAGTGATCCCAAAAACCTTCTAGAATTTAGCTCCAGTGGTCTGTTTACATAGATTTCTAAAGAAATATATGTAATACTGTGGAAATTAAAGACCTTACCACTACCGCTCAAACAGAATAATTCATGGTCTTTTAAATCTATATATCTAATGGAGTTCAGGGAATTAAATCACAAAATCATTGGACACCTCCTCTCACAACAAGCCACATCTTGAACTTCTGATATTTAACTTTGTCTTTAACTGGGGCAAAGCTGACTCAGTCAAGGCTCGAGCTGAAGCACAGATTGAGGGAGAAGATTTCAGAAATTTCAGAAGATTTCAGGAATTCTGCATTATTCCTATAATGATGTCTAAGTAGAAGATTTACCATATTTTAAAGTCTTAACTTCTATTGRTTTATAATTATTGATTAATCAACATCAATGGCATTATCTCACCCTGAAAGGAAAAAGAGATTCCCTGTATTAGAGAGTTTCTAAATTAGAGATGTGCCTCAAATCTCCTCAGAGTATCAGAACAGGAGCTACAGTTCATGCAAGCACAGGTGGACAGATGAGATCTGAGACACAACACACAAAGGACTGTAACAGACCCCTTAGCAAACCATTGTATTTACCACTGCAACATCAAAGCTTGTTATCTAAAAACAAGAACTGGAATTCGGTGGTTTCAATAAGAAGTTAACCACCTAATGAAATGACAGCACTGATAACACTTAGAGGCAATCCAAGTGGTCTTTAAACTGTCCTCATCTGAATATTACACGTCAGGTATTGCTCACTTTGAACATCAGCTTTTTCCTCTTTAATTAGTATGAASATCCAAAGTCTAAAGTCATTAGGAAAGATTTGCTCCATCTTCTTACTTCCAGTTTTARTGGTCAACAGTCAAAGTTCTCTGTTCATAAACTTTCAAGACTGCTTATGTTGCCCACTCATTTTATCGTGGCAGTAGGGGAGGCTAAGTACAGCAAAATGTTCAGGTAAATGTGTAAGAGGAGTAAGAGAGCTGAACTATGAAAACTACTGAGCAAATAAATCAGCACTTTTAGTTGTTAGGTCATCTATGAATCTTATCAGATCAAACAGAAGCAATCAATGTCAAATATTCATGTCAGAACTCAGAAGAATCAGTCTTTTGTGCACAAATTCTGGTCCCGAATAGACAAATGTACATACATTCTGTAACATTACATATTTTCCAGTCAAAATCAGTAAAATTATCTGTCAKTTGTTACATTTAGAGTCAGCAGTCAAGATAGAAATCAGATGGGSTTTTTTTKKTTKTTTTTTTTTTCCTGCAAGGTAGAGAGTGCCAGTTCATATTTTTATGTATTYAACACCTGCAGTTATCTCAGAATTCTGTTTTGTCTGGTTTTAAACCCATAGACTCTTATGGGCACACAYCACTCAACTTTGCATGAACAGAGGAGAATGCAAGGTTGTCAATGTGACACAGRAGCAGCAAATTCACTCAGATCCTTCAATTTATGCAGCAGCCACATCCGGCAACAAAAGTAGCATGCAGCTGTTCTTGGGCAACACAGGGGAACTGTAAATACACGTGCAGCCTCCTTAATTGTTAAAACAGTTCAGTGACACATCTATGCCTTTTATACAAATGTTTTAACACAGTGAAAAATTACTTATAATATCCTGGCACCAGATTTTACTACTGTCTGGGCAACTGTGTAGGCTGAAGGGTTAGAGTTTATTTCATGTTTATCATTCAACAGCCTATTGCATTTGAGTAGATTTCACAAGACCAATAAAAAAAGGGCTTCTTATATGGTACCTAGAAGTGATTAAACTCCAGCTTTGTGYGGTAATGACCTTTAGCTCCAGTCTTTCACAGCTCAGACTGGTTGCACAACCTCAGCAAGAATAACTTTAAAGCAGCATTTAGGGATATCCCACAGCTGTATGTTCATTGGCAAACATCTAAACTATACCTCTGAATCCTGCTTTCAGTAATGGAGCTGGAATAAGACTGGAAGAAACACTCTTTTCCATTTCTATTACTCGTTTTTGGTCCATTTCTTCATCATTCAAGAATCAAGTGAATTGCACAAGGGGCAAATGATTGCATTTGAAAGATTTTTTTAATCTTTCAATCAATTTTGATCAAATATCCAAATAGTGATATTTTAGAGCAGCCCAAAAAAATGGATCGAAATGGAGGAGGGAAATTATTGAGCTTTCTGTCACCCGTAAAAACTAGCAAAGGAAAAATCATATTCTCATCATCTTCCATGCATGTAGACACTTCTGTCCAAAAGTAATACYTTGAATAAATATTTTGAGCCATAACCTGCTCCTAAACTGATACAATTCATGGAGCCCATGACAACCTACAGAGAATTCAACATGGCATTTGTCATACATTTCCTTCATTATTAAGTCTTTAGGGAGAAAAATTACCATTTTCATTAACTGAAACACTATTTTTCCAATCTTGTTTTAAAAAAAACCTATGTGTGTGGGCCTGCCTTGAGCTCCTTTTTTTTCCAAACTRGGACATGGGTGATGTTTGCACAGCTGATCTAGGTTATTTCATGTCACTGGTTGTGTGCTTTGGTCACTGAGATCWCAAACTGCAGCATCACTCATTGGGGAACGAGGAGCACAGATGATGTACAGGGTGAACCTGCACAACAGAACACTGCCCATTGTCTTTCAGGGCTTGGGAGAGTGTTTGCTCACATCTGCTTTCCAAACAAGCTGAAAAAAAAAGGTTGCCCACCTTTTTTTTTTTACCATCAGCAGTTCAGTAGGACATCTGAACAAGAGCTGCCCCTGCCAGGCTCAAGGACAAAATGCTCAGTGCTCCAAGTGGCTCAGGTCTCCCAGGACAGCTTTTAACAGTGAACTAATCAATAGTTTTCATCAGGAAGAAACCATATAGGTGAAAGGTGACAAAACACCACAACTTGGATTAATTTGCTGCTCAAACGAGGTAAAATGGCCTGTTCAAACGAGGTAAAATGGCCTGTACTTTCTGTACCGGAGAGAAAGGGTGGAGAAGGAAAAGCAGTTACAGCTTTACACACACAGCTAGCTCAGGTGATTGGCTTTGTTCCCTTCTCAAGTGGCTCTGCCGCTCTTCCCCGCCTTCCTCCCCCACCCCCAACGGTTTATAAAACACATCTAGGAGCCAAAACCACAGATGGTGTCAGTCACTCCAGATCTTTTGAGCTGATGATGCAAYATCCACCCAGGCTGAACAGGGACCTGCCCAACTGCTAATTATTAGTATCTTTTTCATACCTTGTAATTGTTTCCCACRTGCAAGATGCACCATAGACAGAAGTCAAGAGACTTCCACATTGGCATAATCTCTTGGCACCAAGCTTGGAAAACCCTCCCATTCATTTTCTTTCATCCTCCTTAAACTGACGTTTTCTAAAAACTAAGAGGAGGTTGCAGCCAGAAGGTCTAGGATGCTGGTTTGTGTTGGCACAGGAGCTTCCACTTTTATTCATATCCACTGACACAGGCAGGTGCCCTTATCCCAATTAACAATACTTAAGGCCTCAAGTGAAAAGTGTTAGCAACAGTTTACTCTTCAGATATTGTACAGGAATCAGATTCCAGCACCAGACAAACCAGACCTAGGTCAACAAAAGCTTTATTCCCTTGACCTGTCACAAAATCACAGAATGTGCTGAGTTTGAAGGGATCCACAAGGATCATTGAGTCCAACTCCTCACCCTGCACAGAACCATTCCTAAAAGTCACCCCATGTGCCCAAGAGCATTGTCCAATCACTCTTTGAACTCTGACAGGATTGGGGCTGTGACTGTTCTGTTCTGGACTGAGCTGTTCCAGCGCCCAACCAGCCTTTGGGTGAAGAATCTTCTTCTAATATCCAACCTAAACCTCTCCTGACACAACTTCAGGCCATTCCCTTGGATCCTGTCACTGTCACCACAGAGAGGAGATGCCTGCTCCTCCTGTCACCCTCCCAAGGAAGGTGTAACTGTGATGAGCTCTCAGTCCCCTCTTCTCCAGGCTGAACRGAGCAAGCTCWGCTGCTCCTCACACGGCTTCCCCTCCAGACCTTTCACCATGTTTGTTGCCCTCCTTTGGATACTCTCTAATAAGTGAGTGCTGAAAGSACTTTGCTGTTTAGCCGTATCTCTTGGTTCATGAGGAGAAAATGTCTTCCAAAGATCATATCCACAGCCTTTGGAAGCAAAGCCAGGAAGCTCCACCTTCCAGCCCAGCCTGCAAACCTCACCTCACTACTGTCCTTCTCAAGAWGCATTAAGCACAGGAGCTCTCTTATTCCCATTTCAGAGACAGAAGAAGGCAAAAAACCCACAAACCAAACCCACAGTTGTTTAAATCAACACACGAAATCTGTCACAAACAGGCTTGGCCTACTTGGCAGGGCAGCGAGTGCAGTGCCCTTTGCTCAGCTCCAGAAGGGAAGGTGCACCATGCTGAGATAACCAGATCCCTGAAAATCCCAATCCCTGGCCCCAAAGGATGGGCTTCCTCATGGAYCACTGGAGCTGCAAGGGCAGCCCACGCCTCAGCTGCTGGACATGTTAAGGACAGGACTCTACACAAAAGCTTCTGGTGAAAAATACTGGAATATGTTTGCTTGCTCGAAGTGCAATCTTGGAGACACCTTTTCTCAGAGGAACAAGATTTATTCAGGGTCCTGTGCACACTCAGAGTAAATGAGAGCCCTGTGAAGAACCCAAGGCTGCAGCTTTCACAGGGCTGGGTTTAGTTTTCACAATGCACTGCTCTCTTCTAACTCTGTTGTGCAAGACTTGTATGTTTAACATTTCTAACCAGCCAAAATTGCTCTTTATATTTGATCAGGAATAATTTTTTTCTTTACCTTTGAACTGTTGCAAGGCAGGTTCAAAGGTTACCTGGGTGCAGTGTCGCCTGTTTATTAAAGCCACACTCTGATGATTCGGGGCTTAGTCCTGCCACGGGAGCCGGGGAAGCACCTCGGGAGCTGGGGAAGAACCAACCCCTCAACACCCCTTGGGAGTTGTAAAGCAGCAAAGGAAGCAAGTTGTGCCAGCCCCTTCACCCTCCTCCAGCCCTGAAGGAAGGTAAGAAAATCCCTCCTGATCAGAGCTCGGTTTCCCAAGTGCCAGGCTTCCTGCTCCTGCAGAGAAGGGCTGCAAGTGGGATAATAACCTCAATTTGCTGCAATACCAGGATCCAGTGCAGCCTCCTTATCACCCTGGGTGCTGTTAAAGGCAACAGCTGCCTGTGTTAAAGGAGCAGCTCTGGGCTCAGGGGTGGCGTGCACAGAAATCACAGCTTGGGTGAGAGCAGCCACCTGAACAGTGCCTGYTGCTATCGGCTGGAAGTGGAAATCTGCCCACAGTCCAGGCTGGAGCCGTTTTCTTATCAGCTTGTTAGTTATGCCTATTTAAAGACACAGTGCACAGAGTAACAGTGCCAGGCTCCCATTCAGACTACTGTTTAAACCAGGGTCCAAAAACATAAGATTATTTGTTTYCATGCCATCACAGGCAGTAAAAGGTTGTAATATGCTGGATCATTTACATGCACAAGCTTATTGGCAACATTTACTACAACAGGACCTAGCTTAATCTCTAATTAAGAACACAGAAGGTGGCTATAATGCCTTTTCTAATGGTTTAAAAGCACAGATCATAGGGTATGGCACACCAGACTGTTGCCATCACCTTGGTACAACTGCCTGTTCTAGCCATAGAGATGGAACCTTCCCAAAACTTTTGTTTGTGTCCAGAGCTGCAGCTGTAACAAAGGAGAGGATGGTGGAGACAAAGATTAACCTGAAATCAGGCTGAAAGCAAGAGGACTGGCAAAAAGCATGCTGCTCTTGCAAGTCCTAAGCCCACCATCCTATCCACACCTCCTTTCCTGAGGAGCCCACTTGTGCTCTGAGAGAATCATTGATGTCCCAGTGCAGTTACTCTGCTTTACAGAGCTAGACACAGCCCTTGAAAAGCAGCATGGAGCAATAAAGAATTATTATTTTTATAGCTTTAAAATACAAACTGGAATTTAAAAATCATTCAAATAATGATTTGTCCACTTCCCATGGACTCACAAAGTTTAAATCCAAGTTTTGAAAGGGACAACAGAGAAAACTGTACATGGAGCCAATGTCTCTCCTTCATTTATTTACATCCTCTGTTATTTGTTATATGTAGAAAGGTTCTTTTGGCATCTTTTGTAACAAAAGCTCATGTTGTGCCATGACCTTAAGGTTTGTTACAAAAGCTCACCTGATTCATCCTCTATGCAAAACTTTTTTGACAGTGGCAACAGAAAGGAAACAACTTGAACTCCCTGTAAACGTAAGGTATATGCTCATTTTAATTTGCTAATGGGTATGAGGGATGCAGGTGTACATTTCACATACATGTACAAAGAGAAGCAAAGGCTGAGATTCATAACCCTGCTTTATTTTTTTTTTCAAAAATCTGGAGTTTATACAGATAATTTATGAAAATTTAAAAGCCTCAACACTTGCATGCCACTTGTTACGTGTTTCAGGGAAAGAGTGTCAGCTGTATTCTAATTTATGAGCATTGAACAGAACTGATCATTGAGGAGAAGGTTTCCTCTGTGCATCCTTTAATCCAATTTATGAGTCCAGGCAATACAGTRCAGCCTTTCCAGCTCATGGGGCTCTGCATCCCATCCTGGGCTCCTGGCAGGTCAGGGAGATGTTGTGGGCATGTTCTCCCACCCTGCRGCAAAGTCAGTGCACCCCAGATACCCAGCATTGCTACACAACAGCTGACCAGTGACAGGGCAAACTCACTGCTTTTGCTCTTCCTCCTGGAAAAACAACAGCCTGAGGCCAGCTATCTGAAGGGGGGAAATCCTCAGAGAGGCACACAGAGCAGGTGATAATGGAMCTGGCTGTGCTGGGAGCCTGGCCTKGCCTCCTTTCTCTAAGCACAAGWGCAYCTGTCTGGTRTTATTGAAGCTGAATCTCATCACTTCTTTTAAATGCCACAGGAACAGGTCTGGGAATGCAAAGGCAGAGGAGTTTCATGAAGAAAAAGCTATTTCTTTTTCATCCTCAGCTAACAGGAAAATTGGTGAATCAACCCTCAGTTTCCGTAGAAGATACCTACATTGCTAAACAATGCCACAACTATGTGCAAGGTAGCTTCACCTGAATAGCATAATGTTTACAGCAGCAATAAAAACATAATTGCAATTAATAGGGGCTATGTGTTTTAGCAAGCCAAGGTCCAGTACAGRTTGTATTTTGGATGTAAGTACATGCCATGTTAATTCCATCTCAGCTTTATGGTTTGTCTAGCTAAGCAGATTATTCTGAAATCACACAGCATAGGAAAACTCTCAGATGGGGAAACTCSTAAGTGGGGAAAACAATTTTAAAACCTGAGGTTAAGGCACTAAAGAAGAGAGATGGGTGAAGTTCCAGTCTTCCCACCCCTCCAAACCTACTGCAAAATTCCAGTTATATTAGACAAGCATTGAAGAGAAAGAGKGAAGCTGCAACAGCTGGAAACTTTTACACAAAGAAATGAAACTGTGAAATCATGAAGAAAATCCCTGTCAGCAGGAAACAAAACTGAAGTTTGAAATGTGATTCACTGTTGCCTTGTACAAATAATTGCACTTACATAAATGTAAAATAGAGTAGAAATAACAAGGTAGCTTTTGGGAAAAAAAAAAAAAAAAAGAAAAAGGAAAACAACCAACAACAGCAATCAGGAAACCAACACCAAAACCAAACAAACCAAAACCAGCAGCAGAAATACATCCCACCAGTAAGTCCATTGCAGCAGTATATAAGAAATATTGTACTCAAAACATTTTGTTTGTATCACAGGCTACAAATCTCTGCTCACCTTTACATGACTGCAGCTATAGAGAGAAAAATGCTATTGTTGARAWTRCAGCTTAATACATAGAGAAGATAAYAGCAAACAGATTAGAATAAATGATAAGCATAATTTCAAAATGTTTTTGTTTACTTTCACTTAGATCTACTTCAAGCTGTTTTCATTAACAAACAAAAAAACTCAATGACTTCCTCTGGTGTGGGTGGTTTGTTGGGTTTTTTTTGTCACTCCATTTCCCTCATGCAAGCTCTTCCCCTTTAAAGATCCCCTCCCAGTGTGCTTTTCTGCTTGCTGTTTTTTTCAAACTGCAGAGAGGGAACTGGCTGTAGTCTTTAACATGAGKGTCACCAAAGTGGTGCTGTTTCAGTGCTGTGCTGCTAAGGCTCCTTACTTAAGGAGAAGAGGTCGACTTCCTACCCTCTATTCAAAATGGTAGGTGCCCAGTTCTCATCTCTGTMTGTGCTCTGCTGTATTTTATGTGTAAGTAATGAAGTTATGCTTTATTTGTTTTATTGCTCATGAGTTTGCTGGTTGTTACTCACATGGGCTTTACTAAATCCAATGAGCAAGTGCAGTGATTAGATGCAGGGTTCAAGATAATGAGTTTTTCAGGAGCCAGCTAGGAATTCTCAGGTACTRTGCTATCAGTTAAATGTGAACCTTGGGCTGAGTTAAGTTCAGATATGTRTTTGTTCTTGGTTCTTCATAATAKAAGTSCTGTGATAATATAAAGTAATGGACATTAATATCTAGAAACTTTTAGTGCTACCTTTTTTCTCTATGCCTAAGGTGCCTAATAATAACCTTCTAGTTTTCTTATGAGTTTCATGTGAATTTTCAAATCAAGCTTTAGTCCTTGCTCTTTAAAYCATGCCTTATCACCAGAGAAAACTTCCTATTAATATAATATTGATGCATGAGTGTTTTGCAAGAAGTGAACCTGTATTATTTAACAGGATAAACTGTAACAGAACCTGCTATGCTGACTATATTTTAATTTCTTAAAAACTTCAAAGGGCCAGTTGAGCATATTTCTGAGTAGGTAGTTTCAAGAAGAAAATCCAATATAAAGACTGTATGAAAGCTTGGTTTTTCAATTTATGTGAGACTTTTCAATTTATTTGACAAAATAACATTTAGTACTAAGTGGTGTYCTGGTGTTGCCCTCCTGATGGAGGGACAGCAATATCCAACATAGTACAATTCCTTATTAAAAAAAATGGCCTTTCTGTTTAAACAAACTGAAAGTTCAACAGGTTTCATGAGCAAGGCTCAGAAACCACAGCACTCTGCTTCCTGAAAGCAAGTTACTGAGGCCTCGTCACTTCCCACCCTCCAGCTGAGTGTTTCTCAGCTGAGATCAAAGGGTGCTTGAACTGTTTGGCTCTGTCTCTCTAAAGAGTACTCTAAAAGCGGATCTTGGGCTGAATCTCCTCTCTGAAGCAGATCCTGGGCTGAATGCAGTTACTGAGCATTTTGCTCTGTGTTTTTTGTGTGGTTCTGCTTAACAGTCATTGCCAAGCTTTTGTGCTTTGGTTTCTCTTTGGATGCTGAAAGTTAGATGTTCCTAAACCCTTCAGAACACAAGGAGGAATAGAGGATATAAAGTTTCCAAGGAATAAGAACTGGCACAGTGGCTCACACCTGCASRCAAGAGCTGTGCTGCAWAAGCAAATGGAAAGAGTSAGCTGCTGRTGGTGAAGAAACTCATTAGTGTAGGTGGCTGTACTCYACTCTTCCTGCTTGTAAACAGTCAATGTGACCTTACTAATGCTGAGAAAAAAGGTACCATGGTCACATCAAAAGCTCAGGCAAACTTGATACAAGGTACATAATTCTAGAAGACTTTATCCCAGGCAGTGTGTGACTGTTGCTTACAAAATGGTCCAAGTATCAGAGGTTGCTTTGTTGTCCATAATGAACTCTTGCGATGGAGATGATACTGATTTTTCTTCATGTTTATGTACTCAAAAGTACAAAGATCAGCCACTTTTCAGTGAAGAGAACCTCCTCACGTGGAGAGCATAGAGAATAACTTGAATTCCTTCTTGGAAGTGRAGGAATAGCTGTAAAGGGGGAGATACAGTAGAAATGAGAATGTACTCCTGAACTCGAGGCTGTAAAAGGTATTGCTGTAATCTCTTGTGATAAAAAGTAAGCCTTTGACTCTGGAGCTGAGTGCATGTTATCCCTGACCATTGATCAGGGCAGACAACCTAAGTACACTTTCAACTGTCCAGCATCTTATTGTGCAAGAGGCTTCACAGGTGCTTGGAAACATCCTGTGCATTTGGTATCTCTTGGAGTTGAGCTCTTCAGAASTCAGGGATTTCCAACACTCCATCTCTGACCCCTCTGATGTTTAAAAAAGCTACTGCTGCTCAGACTTGCCCTGCAGTGGAAGCTGGTGTCTATCAAAAATGCCCTGGGTTTGTCCTGTTCTGCACTGAGTTTTCTCWGAGTTGATATATGATATATACAGGTATTATTTATGAACAGGACACTTGGATTGATGGGTTAAATTCTGGTTGTGGCTGTTCCTTAGGACAGATCTAGGCTGCAGCTGTTCTCTTACCATGGTCAGGAAGGTCTATCAAATACAGATTCCTGTCCAAGCACAGGTTCCTGCCCTCTCTCTGGCTATTCTGCTTTAAGGGCAGCAGGATTAAGTGGCTTTTAGAGGTCATAAATTAGCAGTTACTTGGATTGACAAACAGTTACAGTAGAAGCTCTAGGCATAGGAAACAACTGTCCTAATTCTGGGAATGGAGACAAATTTGCWGACAAATCTCCTGCCACAGCTTGARTAACACACCCTATGTGCTTTGTTAGAAGTGACTAAAGCCCATTTGTGGAAGCTCAGTTGGAAAGTAAAAGCAAAACACTGTCACTATTCTATTAATAAAATCAGAGAGTTGAAAACAGTTTTYCAGATATGAAAAGCATTTTGTTTTGTATTACCTAGATCCGTGTTTTTGTGCATCTGTGGTTTTTTTTCTCACAACACTAACCTCTCTATCTTTAAAGGATGTATTTGCATAGTCCTGCATATGTAGTCTCATTCAGTGCTGTAAGTTCACTAATGCAGACAATTACTAAAAACACCCACCAAGCCCTAGAAGCAAATGAGCATATAGTACTTTCCAGGCTGTAGAGAAACTTACATGATCTTCCTTTCAATTAAAAACTCATTAAAATATAACTGAAAATCATCCTTGACTAGCCATAGGGATGCTGAATGAGCTACACTGGGGTTAGACTACTGCTTGATCTTTTTTCTCTCTCTGCAAGAGATTTGTGGAATCAATTCAGAACCTGAAGGCAAAAGCTTTGCTGTATTTAATGATTGTTTTTTGATTGGGTCTTGTCTCTGGACTTTAAATTCTTTGCTTAAAGCAAAAAAAAATATATCCTTCAGGGCTTGAGGTTCAGTYCTCCTAGATGTCTTGGTAAAAGCTGCTTTGCATGTGAGTCATGAAAATACCCCAATGGAAAAACTTTCAGTGACTTGTCTGCTGCTMCATGGAACATTTGGGCTTCTGGTTTCTCAGATCCTTACTACAAAAAGGTCAGACAAGTGCCTTTGGTAAATTTTCTGTCAAATAAGTTCATGTAACAGACCATAGCTATTGGTGACAACTGTTCTGATCTGTCTGAAGAGGCAGTGCTCATGCTAAGCCACATAAATAATTTGTACTAGAGGACTTGGTGCTATAGATATAATCCCAGTTTTGTTTCTTACATCTAGCATGATACTCTAAATACAACCAATCATTCATGCTTTCTAGGAAATTGTCTTCAAATTACTGTTAAAATGAGCAGATGAAAGCACATTTCAGTCAATAAAACTGATGCAGCTGTACAGTCTCTCTGGTTACCTGCATACAGCTCTGTTCTCTCACTGCTGATTTGAAAATTTTACATCCAGGGAAAAAAATTATGAAATGCACTGAGTGAAAACTTCTTTTGGCAATCTAGGAATTGGAAAAGACTGGAAAAGAGCCCAAACTGATCAATATCAGGAGGAGTTTTAACATGAGTATTCTGGCATTTTTCTAAAAAGATRTGAGGATGGATGTGTCAAAGTTCTAGAAAGCTTCCAACATACAAAYGGTGCAAATGTGATTTGCTCCGTCAGTTGAATTTGGTAGTGGGCTCTGAGCTAAAGGAATAAAGTTTGTACATGAAACTCTTCATGATGGAGCATGGAGATGCCTCTACGTAACTGCCCAATGACTGAAATTGAACATCAGTACAGAGTCCCAAGGGAAGTTCTGCCTTTCTGGCTGTAGCACAATCTTTTTGGACTCTGAGTACATGAAGCCAAGGTCAGGAGCCTGAAGGGCAAGTGACAACTGAGGTTTAGAGTAGAAAAGAGGGCCAGGGAGTTGGTACTTCTGAGATACATGGGTGATGTGCATTTGGCAGCTTGCTGAAAAGCCTCTGAACTACCCTTTCTTATCCAGATATTGAGCAGGCAAAGCACCCCTTTTCTCACCAGAGAACATACCAGGATTGCTGAATAACACTGCCACTGGAAACTACAAAACTGTAAACAGATACAGACAATCTAACTGATCAGTCTGAGCTCAGACACCCAAACTCTGACTTCAGGTCCTGGCTTAATTTATTAACGACTTGTAAAACACATTCAGCTTCATTGGAATTATAGTTAAAGGGTGACTGGAACTCATTGCATCAGGACTCCTGGTACTCTTCTTGTAAGGGATTTAGTTGATTGCTGATATATTATCTACTGACTGGGTGTCTTTGATTCTGTAGGAAGGACTTTGAAAGGGTGTTGTTATTCATCTTGCAAAGTGTGAGATGTTGTGTCCTGCACAGATATTTAGATACCAGCAAATATCAGTCGCTGAGATCTGAGCTGATTCAGACAAAAAGGTGTCCTTTCTCTTGGCAGGTCTCTCAGAACATTTTGGAGACAAAAGTRCTTGTTTCTAAGGAATAAAGCTCAGGTCTCTTTGTCTTTTATAAGAAAGTSTGCATTCTCAGATTTTGCTTCCTTGCCCTTGACAGAAGGTTCTCTGGGGGATGCAGGCAGCAGAATTGCTTCTGTATTTCCCAGCYAGACTTTCACTGCATACATTGACTTCCAGGTCACCACTTCTGAGTGGAAAGCAACTTTCAYAGTTTTGACTCGTGTTGTATCACTGGCATTCTCTGAAATATTTGTCTTGCATGAACAGTAAGAGCAGCTAACAATGAAGATATTGCTTGTCCTGCAGATATGTATATAGGTGTATTAAACATGTAATTTATCAATACCCTTACTATTTCAGCAAAACCACTTCCTATTAAACACTTGCAATATTGAGGAGTTTTCTTACCTCCACTACTCATATCACTGAACAGTACACATTTTTTTTTGTTATAGTTGGGGAAGCATATTTGGGAAATTATATACTGGTTTTCTCCAGGAAGGTTTTTTTGCTTAAGGATGGAAAGAATCTGTTCCTTGTCTGGCTTCATCAGGCTTCAGSTTTTTGTGGAGGTGGATGCAGCATAGATTAAGATTTATGGGCACAGGTGACTTGAGATCTCTTAAGAAGCTTAAAACATTGCATAAGTGTGCTTCACTATTGTACCAGGACTCTCCAGGGGCAAACCKCTGAAATGATTTGCAGTATTGTTTAACAAGCTACTTAAGTAACCATGGCTCACAGGTAATTAAMGCTTCTAACTCAAGTCTGCTAAACCTCCTGTTTGTTTCAGGTTCAACTCTGGCTCCACTGATCCAGCACAATGATCTGGATACTTCAAGTTTTGTTCTCACCGCTYCCAACACCAGCATTGATCACTCTCCTTGCATTTGGAGCTGTCATCTTCCTGTGGGTSATAAGCAGGCCCAAACCTCTTTTACCTCCTGTTGACTTGAACAAGCAGTCAATAGGAATTGAGGTAATGCTTTCTCTGCTTGTGGSCGTGGTCTGTTTTGGAGATTAATCTGAATACTGATCCATTCTGACTCTGGGTGTCAGTCTAAACTCTCCTGTCCAATGTGCACAGCCTTATCTCCCAGGTGTACAACTCAACAGCATGGTGGGGACAAGGGAAGTCTTAAGATGTTAAGATGAGAAACAGCAGCTCCTTCCAACCAGGATTAGGTGGGCTTTTTACCAGACAGCTTTGGCTGTCACTGATTTTTTCCTATATCTTCAATGCACTGATCAGCTTTGAAACTGGTGCTAGACTTCATGTAATAAGGCAAGTGGTAGCACTCRGTCAAGACCTCTCAATAACCTTTAATTGAATATCAGTGTGGGCCATCTAGAAAATTCCTCTGCATGTGACTGAGTAGAAGAAAACCTGGAAGGGAGAAAACTTCCCTACCAATGCAATGCTATTGAAACGCTTTAAAGGGGATTACTGAGAGAATGGCTGAGGAACAGATGACATTTCATGTGTTCTGCACTGTTTCATAACCATGCTCTGTTCCCAGGGAGGAGCCAGAAGAGGTGCAATCTTGACAGACAGTAACCTGCTTTCTTATTACTTTGAAGATGCTAAGACCCTGTATGAAATTTTCCAGAGAGGAGTGAATATTTCTGGTAAGCTTTGCATTCTGGTAGTTAGCACTTGTTTATCACAAGTAAACAAAATTTTTACAAGATCCTTTTCCTTGTGTCATGACTATGGTAATAACGCAGGCTAGCAAAAGCTTTTCTAACCTTCTGGGGGGGGTACAGACAAGTGACCATATCTCTCCCTGCCCCAATTTWGCATTAGTCTTATCTGGCAGCCTGGGCAGGAACAAACAGGGGGAGCTGAAGATGGTAGAGTTCAGTCAAGAGTCAGTAGATACAAAGCTACAGAGGAACTGGAACACCTCTGCTTTGTGTCATAATATGAGYTTTCCTGTGAAATTACTGCCTGTTCACAACAGATATGAATTTGTGCATGTCGCTTCCCAAGTCCTATACCTGGAAATATGTGATGGCTTGTAAGCTATTTCAACCTCACATGGGCTGTGCAATGGAAAAATATCAGCAGATATTGATTGTAAGGATAAAGCTAACAGTCTTCCAGTCTTGCTTTGGGCAGAGTGCTTAGCTACAGACACCGACCTTCACTCCATGCAGTTCCCTGAATGTCTGACACAAAACATTTCCCACTTCAAGTGCTTCTATTGCAGTGATATGCAGCTTCAGTACAGAGCTTTGCAATTGCTTTTCTCAACTCTTCCAACAGGAAATGGAGACTGTCTAGGCTACAGAAAACCCAAGCAACCTTATCAGTGGCTGTCATACAAACAGGTGAGTGTTRCAAATGACAGATGACTTAGTTTGGGATACTGCCTTGTAACACTAATGTGGGGGAAAAACTATCTTGCAGGTTTCAGACAGAACTAAGTACCTGGGATCGGGGCTTCTGCAAAAAGGATGCCAGCCATCACCAAACCAGTTTATTGGCATTTTTGCTCAGAATAGGCCAGAGGTAAGCAACAAATTGTGTACTCTGTCCTACATTATTCTGACACCTTAGGGAGGAAGGACAGTCTGTATTTAAATAGCTTCAGGCCACATGAGGAGAAATCACAGCTTTTTCCTTCCCAGTTCCCTTTTTACTGACTGAGCAYATACCATTCGAAGCATGCAATACAGCAATTTCTCACAACTTTGTTTATCATGGACATGCTCTTTACAGAGCTCCCCCTGCCTCGTGCATGGGCTGCTCAAGCTGTGTGAAGTCTGTAGGCAATCCTGTCGTGAGAGCTCCCAGTTTTCCTTAGCTGTGCTGTTTTCTCTCTTCAGTGGATCATTTCAGAGTATGCYTGCTACACCTACTCAATGGTTGCTGTTCCACTCTATGACACTCTGGGACCAGAGGCCATTGTATATATTGTTAACAAAGGTAAATATTGACTTCCACTCTTTCATAAGGATTTTTCTAGGAAACTTTGTTTTGGGAGGGCTAAGTTCAAGGGAATTTGCAAAAATCAGAGTAGTTTTAACCTTATTGCTTTTATAGACATTTAATTTCTTAGTGAAGCTGCCTTGCAGGGCTCATGGTTGAATACCTAGAAGAATCCAGTGGGTTTCCTATGTCTCCTAGTGTCTTGATTACAAAGATCACTGAAGGATCTGTGGACCTTCAGTGATCCTGTGGACCATTCTGCAATCGGAGTACTCAACTATTTGCTATTTGGGATTTTGCARTCTTGAAATCCCACACTGCCAAACAATCAGACAATGCAGAACAGACTTGCATGTAAATTAAGACTGGATGTGTATGTCTGATTTAAAGTTGTGGGATGAAAGGAGTGGAGGAGGAAAAGGTAAAGATATGCCTAAACCTGTGTAATGTATCKGGTTAGTGCATGTGCTACAGAAACAACAGCTAGCAGGCCATCAGGAAGAAACTGGCAAGGAAGTGAAATAAATCTTCAGACTTTCTTCCCCCAGTCTTAGGAGAGATATGGGGGAAATACGTTGCCACTATTACAGTGATCTGGAATCCATCCCATAAGCAGGATTAGTCAATCAAAATCACTTCAACATTTATCGTAGTGAACATTGGAAACATGTCTTGTCTTGGGATTACACAGCTGTTATTTACTAGTCTAATGGAGAACTGGCAGGTTCAGGCAAATCAAATTCCTTTGCTGGCTTAATGGAAAAGGCTTTTGTAATTGCCTTAATCTCTCTTGCATCTGCAGAGAAGCTGAGGTATTAACTCAAGAATTTTAGCTACCTGTTTCAATTGGGTCTAAATTTCTTCAGATTTAAGGAAGATGGCAAAACCTAAACAATATAACGACAAAAAAGTTCTAATGCCTATCTTGACTGTGAATGAAGATATTTCTCTTCAGTTCCTCAGCTTTTGCCCTCACTTTATATTGCCAGAATCTCAGGTTTTTCCAGTCAGTTCACTATGGTAGGAGACACCACTGTAAGCCAGCCAATTAATCCATATGAACAAATGCAAATTGTTATGTTCTGAATGTATGTTCTACTGAGCTGTCAATGGCCTCATGTCTTCTMAACAGACTTCTGATTATTTATTTTCTGTAGCTGACATAAGCGTGGTGATCTGTGACACGCCTACAAAGGCAGAGGTCTTGCTTAAGAACTGYGAGGAAAAGAAGACCCCGTGTCTGAAGATTATTGTTCTCATGGATCTCTTTGATAAAGAGCTCAAGGACAGAGGAGCTAAAGTGGGAATTGAACTTCTATCCCTGCAGGAGGTTGAGGTAGGTGACTAAAGACTCCTGGAATACATTGCCAGCTAAACATCTTGATCTTCTGTGGCAGCAGTGACACTTTAATGTAAACATTACCCAGTTGTTGTGCATGTACCTGAGACCTTGATAAGCAGTCGTTTTGAAACTTGATATCTTTGGCCAAATGGAGTTGCAGGGTTCAAACCACTGACTAAAGTTGTGTCCATGTGTTGTGGACAGCCAAGACCTGCTTAGCTTAATTCAAGATACTGTAGTAAAAGGATTTATCAGGCCTCTAAACTGGCAGTTGAGTCTAACTGGAACTGTAAGTGCAAATTACAGGCTCCTCAGACATCCCAATACTGGGCTTTAGCTGGCATACATGTAAAGAGATGTGGCCTATCTCAAATAAAAGGAAACATCTCCACTCAGGACTTCCAAATTCTTTAAGTAGTTCTGGTCACTTTCTACACATTCAAATTTATCCTTTTCACACTTCTAGCAGGCAGCTTTTTCASAGTTATGCATACTGCATTCAGGAAGGCATCTCTGTTTGAATGAGACAGGGTATTGAGGGGAAAAGCAGTAAAGCAGGTGTTGCATTTGAAATGCAGTTACCTATTCACCTATTGCTAAGCTGTGTTTTTTTTCTCTAACACAGGAACTGGGAAGAAACAACATCAAAGAACCAGTGGTAAGTATCTCTATGAAACAGCTATAAACTTGTAAAACTAGTTTCTGGAAAGACCTCTTGCTGTGCTGCTAGCAGAGGAAGCTGGCAAAAATTTTTTTGTCAACCAGAATTCCTGATTCATCACAATTTAGAGATTGTATGTAATGACCTGATAAGCATCAYAATCCTTACACTGACTTTATGTGGCTTTTCTCTCTAGCCTCCTAAGCCTGAAGATCTTTCTGTTGTGTGCTTTACAAGTGGAACTACAGGTAAGAATTTATAGTGATGCTTCCCCATTGAAAAAGCCTCCTTACGCAGCTTCACAGCACAAAAAAAAGGAAATCTTACGAATATAGAAGTAAACCATTAGAGCAGTGTCAAATCACTACTGCAGTTTTACTTGGAATACCATCACTGCAACTCAAGTGCASTAGGACAAAACTTCCTGGAACTGGGGGCAAGAAAAGCTAAATTCATGTTCTTACCCTATGAAAATGCAGCCTTAACTGCTGCATTCAAGAGATTCAAGAGATCCATTGATTCAATGAGATTGGTTGTTCAACTGTGTATTTTCATTCTCAGGGGGTAAAAAAAAMCCCCTTGTTTCACCATTCTCTATAATACTCCCAATTGCTCTGCTGTTTCAGTAGCCATCTCCTTTATGCAATGTCCATGGCTGAAAGCTCTCAAGTTGAGGCAAATCTGTGATTTTTAAAGACAATGCATGCTGTGACTGAGCCTAGCACTGAGGTAGTGCAAACTGGGCCAAACAAGACATGGGAAACTGCCAGCAGAAGCTGTCAGAGCCACAGCTCACCTTGCTTGATCTYTCCAAAGGTAACCCTAAGGGAGCCATGCTGACACATCAGAATGTTGTTTCAAATGCTGCTTCCTTCCTTAGATGCATAGAGGTAAGTTACTGCTAATGGTGATCTCCAGGATATGTCCCTCAGTCAGGAAACCAACTTTAATGTGAGCATTTTCTGTAAACCGTTTACTCCCAGAAATCAATGTTTTCCAAACTGCCCTTTTTTTCAATGAGACAGTAGTACTGCAAGAAACTTGGTTTGATTTGAACAAGAACTTCTACATAAAAGTTATTCTAGAATGAGTCAGTCCTAAATACCAAGAGTACTAAACCACCTTTTTCAAGTCTTGCCAAAACATAAAACTAATTTTGATTTAGTGTGGCTGCGTGACAGCTGCATCTTGAAGAGGTGATGGATGAGCTTGAGCCTGAGTTGCTTCATTCATTGGAAGTGTCTCTTTCAAAGTACTCAAATGATTCCAAACGTTATTTACTTTCTGCTTGAGAGCAACTCAAGCAGGCATAGAAAATGCTAACCTACCTCTATTTCCTTTCCCTCTAGAACACAATTGAGTGTACCAGTTCAGATGTTGTCATTTCCTATCTTCCTTTGGCTCACATGTTTGAGAGAGTTGTACAGGTATGTACAGATSCATACATCTGAGCTTTTATAAAATTATAGTAAAAGATGTGGTAGTAATCTGTGTATCCTCAAAAACCTATTCACACAAAACTTTCCTATAAATGGGCACTGGAAATCATGCTGCTTTTCACAGTCTAATAATTATTAGACTAGTGAAGCTGGGAATTCTTCTTGACTAAGGTTAGTCTGGTCGATTTTTAGGCAGTGGTATACAGCTGTGGAGCAAAAGTAGGCTTCTTCCAAGGAGATATCAGACTGCTAACAGATGACATGAAAGCCTTGAAGCCAACACTATTTCCAGTTGTACCAAGACTGCTCAACAGAGTRTATGACAAGGTACGTGAGCAATTTTAGCTAAATTATCTTTGTGTTCACATATCCAAGCAAGCATCCAAATACAAAGCAATATTGGACATGTCATTACACTGCCACTAGTTAATTGCTCCTTAGAAGGAACACGTCTTTAAAATCCTTTCTGAGGAGATGGAAAGAGTTCTGGGACCTGGAGTGTAAGAACAATGTCTTCAGTCATCACTGGGCTAAGTTTGTTGCTGTTAGGAGACCAAATTTCTGTTAATTTTTGGAATGCAAATGAATTGAGCACAAAGCCAAAAGGATCCCTGCTCCTCAAAGCTATGGCTGCAGTGTGTCAGCAGCAACATGAACTAGTACTGCCTTTTGGGTCACCTCCTGGCATGGCAGTGGTGAAGACAGACCCTAGAACACCAAAATAAGATATGGTGCCTCTTAMCAATGGGAGGTACAGATGAGAGTTACACCCAAGAGTCACTGGTGCCTTTCCTTGCAGATCCAGAGTGGTGCAAACACCCCAGTGAAACGTTCCCTGTTAAACTTCGCTGTGTATATGAAGATGCATGAAATAAAACAGGGCATCGTTCGAAATGACAGCATTTGGGACAAGCTAGTCTTCAAAAAAGTTCAGGTAAGTTATTCCAAGTGTGAGGGAGCTGAGCAATGGTTAATACTGGAGGATCTGATGGCTTCTTTTTCACCTGTAGGAAACCATGGGTGGAAGAGTGCGTATGATGGTAACYGGTGCAGCTCCCATATCTCCCTCTGTCCTGACATTTCTTAGAGCAGCCTTAGGCTGTCAGGTAAGCTGAGCTTTCTTTTAAAGTAAGACCTGCTTGACCATGCACAAGTAAGTGGTGATATAGCTGGAACCCAGCCCAGCTTGTTCCTGGGGAGATTGCAGTCAGTCTTGGGTATCTACAGGCTGCTTCATCTGAATTAACTGTAACAGGAAAAAAAAATTCTGCAAGGCCAGCTTTTAACTACACTATGAAAAAGCTATGCTGTAGGTTCTGGGAAGAGGAATAGAGCAGCAGAAGTAGGAAAAAGCAGCACTGAAAGTAAGACAGCTGCCTCTGAGCTTTGTGGCTTATCCTGACAGTCAATCAGCTCCCTGAGAACAGAAAATGAGGTGACTGAAGCGAGGTTTGATAGGTGAACTTTAACATCTGGTTAGGCCAATAAAATCAAGACATCTAAAAYGCCAAGGTTGTCTTGGCTTCCTTCCTAAGAAGATTTGAGCATGGGTGCAGTTGAAACTAAGGTCTTTCAAGCCAAGGACTTGATGTTCAAAAAATACTCATCCTTCTTGCACAGATCTTTGAAGGTTATGGCCAGACTGAATGCTCAGCTGGATGCACTTTCACAATGCCTGGAGACTGGACAACAGGTAGGGGAGCTGASACTTGGGAAGTCTCCAAGAGCTGTCAACGTAAAGGGGCACTCAAGCCTAGGTGTTCTACTGCTTTTAGTTTAATGACAATTAAATCATGGGTACTTAACTTCCCAGTGATTCTTAATAGGTATTAAAATTCTTGAATCAACCAAATGAGGATCCYTGGTGTAAAGTGACATAGGTCACTGTCCCAGCCTACAGGAAAGGAATACTGAGAGCTGAGCAGGGACTTCCCAAATGGCCTTAAGAAACTAGCTGTATCTCCTAAATGACATTTTTTACTCAAAAATGTTAGACATGRCACTTGACTATTTTCCTGAAGGACCTCGAAGATTTAGCTTTTATCTTAGCAAGGCTGTTTTTAATACTGGATATTCTAAATTCATGCTCAAGTCACCATCTTTGTGAACACAGTAACTGCAGAACATAATGAGGATGAAATGCAARTGAATACCAGGATCTGTGAGAGGGGCTTCTGTGGAAGGAAGTGTGATCAATGGTTGGTGTGGTTGATTAAACTAAAAATGCTCTAAGCATCAAGACTTAGCTGCTATTTGTCTTACATTTCTGTCTGAAAATGGCATTGCAACAGCTTTATTGAACATTTGAGCCARACTCCTTTAAACAATACTGGTTCTTGTTAAAGCAGTGAACAAAGCCAGTTACATATCTACAATCAAACAAGTCTTCTTTTTTGTTGGTTTTTTTTTTTTTTTTTTTCTCTTAGGCCATGTTGGTGCCCCTCTGCCTTGTAATATGATAAAACTAGATGATGTGGAAGAAATGAGCTACTTCTCTTCTAACAATGAAGGCGAGGTAGGTACCGTCTCCTGTGCACGTCAGGAAATACTGAAACATAAGACTTGGCAACTAACTGTGTTCTGTACTTGCTATAGGTCTGCATTAAAGGACCAAACGTGTTCAAGGGTTATCTGAAAGATCCTGAGAAGACAGCAGAAGCAATTGATAAAGATGGCTGGCTCCACACTGGAGACATAGGGAAATGGTTGCCTGTGAGTAATTGCTTAATTCAAACCACCCCTTGGATGTGAATTCCTGTTGCTTCACAGTAATCCCTACAGATGGAATTCTAGGATAAAACTCTCTACACAGTAGATTCAGTAGGTAACTCCAGGCAAAGCTCCAAAGACTAATTAAATTACAAGATCTCAAATAACACATGCTAGGCCCATAGTTAAGTCTGTTCTCCACTGTAGGGGACAAAAGAAGGTGTCTTGGTTTCTGTCAGAGGACAATAAAGGAGCTGTCTAATCATGTTCTGAGCTAACTGGAGAAATGAGACAAAGTGTTCCCCTTCTCTCCGTAGAAAGTAAAGACCAGTATGTGGTTTCTAGACTGGGTTTTGACTGCTATGTGCCTTTCATACAACAGAACAAAGCCTGCTTATCTTACATAAGCAAGACAGTGACTTGAAACTAATGACCCCCATTTTTAACTTCTAGAATGGAACCCTGAAGATCATTGATAGGAAGAAGAATATATTTAAACTTGCACAAGGAGAATACATTGCTCCAGAGAAGATAGAAAATGTCTATATCAGAAGTGCTCCTGTAGCCCAAGTCTTTGTACATGGAGAAAGTCTGAGGGTAAGTGATGTTAGGAGTGAACATTCTGCAAGATTCCTTCCCACAATGAGTTCTGGATGATTARGGCACAAATGCATACATATACACAGTCCTGGAACAAAATCTGTTCCTAGAAGTGCCATGCTGATGGGAATGTGTTCTCAGACCTACAGCCTTCCCAAGTGACAACTGGYATTATTGCAAGCTGGATAAAGGCTAATGACATACTTGTATGGGATTAGTGGGTCAGGTCAGCCATGTGCAGTTTAGGATCATAGGATAGTTCCTCYTGAAATGAGCAGGGACATCTTCAATTTGATAAGGTTGCTTAGAACCCCATTCAGCCTGACCTTAAATGTTTCCAGGGATGGTGGCATTTTCCAGTTCTCTGGGCAACTGTTTCACCACCACCACACTGCAAAAAATTCCTTATTTCTWATCTAAATTTACTATCTCATAGTTTAAAACCATTGCCTCTTGTCCTATTGCCACAGACCCCACTGAAAATTTGTCCCCATCTTTCTTGCAAGCTCCTTTTAGGTATTGAAAGGCCACAAAAAAGGTCTTCCTGGACCTTTCTATTCTTCAGGCTGAACAACCTCAACTCTCTCAGCCTTTCTGCACAGAAGTGTTTCTCCATTCCTCTGCCACAGAGGYGCTACCTAAGCTAGCAGAGGCCAGTCTTCAATCTCTAAACTAGCCAAAAATAATTGTGGGATCATTCAGAACATTTAACAAACTGTGTCAGTACTCCAATTGCTGCTGTCACTGCTCTGTGATGTGGAAATCCTCACCTTTGAAACTCTGAAAATGCATGGGGACGTAAATGTGACTTGTCACAGAAAAACTGTCCCCAAGCAAGTTCACGAAGATACTTAGTATGCCTTATCTTGATCTCAGCCTGACTTCTTCCACTTTTTCAGTCTTTTCTAATAGGTATAGTGGTTCCTGATGCTGAGATGCTTCCTGAATTTGCAGCAAAACTGGGAGTAAAAGGTTCCTTTGAAGAACTCTGCAAAAACCCAGTGAGTGGCTTTTTTTTTTTCAGTGGGTTAGGGACAGAATTTAATTTTGAATTCTAATCTTGCAATGCTCTTTGTTTTGGCTAAATGAAACTTGTTTAATGCTGGGTGAGTCATGGAAGCAGCCTTACAGCAAAAACTGGAACTGAGTATAGGTGTCTGTTCTTTCAAGGGCTGTCACTGCTTCTTTTCCAGTGAGAAGACAGACATGACTTTGTAGTGGCCTTAACGAGAGAAATCTTGAATGTTTAAATACGTATTCTCACCAGCCTCCATTCTCCCTGACTGGGCAATGGTTATTGTCTTGAGCTGCAATTACAGAATAGCAGCTGTACTCACTCTGCTTCTGCTGTTTCTTCCAGGCAGTGAAGAAAGCTATTTTAGATGATATGGTCAGACTGGGGAGAGAGGCTGGCCTTAAATCCTTTGAACAAGTGAGTATTTTCAAATCCTGCTCCTCACTAGCATGTGTATTGCTCACACCATGGCTGGGAAGTTTTCCTTCCTGCTGCTGACTGTGCCAGGAGGGGCCCCAACAGCTGATTGAAGCAAAGTGAAACTTTGGCTGCCTGTCCACACCAAGAGACCGGTGGCTGTGCAGGGCAACAGCAGCAACTGCTAAGAGATGGAGTGGAGGTCCACAACAGGCTGCAGGGGCTGTTATGGAGTTTTACCTTCTTGCTGTGTCAGCCAAAAAAACAATTTATCCCATCTCCTGGAACTGTGTTCTTGCMCTGAGCCCAAGGAAGCTGGGAAGAACTGTTGTTTTTCTTCTAATTATGTGCCATGTGCTAAATTGTTTTCTTTTWATAGGTTAAAGACCTGTACATCCACACAGAGTTGTTCTCTGTAGAAAATGGACTCTTGACACCAACGCTGAAGGCAAAGCGAGGAGACCTTGTTAAATTCTTCCAGAAGGAGATTGAGGCCCTCTATTCATCTGCTCAGGAATAAATGGCCAGATTAATTTAAACTGTGTGGAGTAGTTAAATCTGACACTACGTGGCCTATGGTGAAGACAGACTTGAGTGGAGGGCAGCAGGAACTTAAATTTGCTTCTAGTACCTGAGAAAAATGGCTTTTGGATGAAGATGGCTACAGCATAACTGACAAGCAGCAGTGTTAACATCYTGTGGGACTGAGCATCAACTGTCTAGACAAAGCCCGAACTTTCATCTTCCTTGGACTGTGACTGAAATGCAAAATAATGCAAGAGCCTCAGCCTTTAAAAGACAGCTGTATGCACTTCTCWCTGTCAAAAGCAAACCTTGTTTTCCTACTGAAACTATGAACTCCTCTGTGACCTGTTGTGGATTGATCTGCAATCAGACTGAACTCAGTATGAATTCATGCTAACACATGTTTAGAGGAAGTGAATTTCCTCTTCCTTGTCCTGGACCATGTGGTTTATAAAACTTGTTTATAATGAAAATGAGTAATACAGCATCAACTGGTTTGCAAAGTACATGTGTCTGCAGCAAACACAGYTCATTCTTTAAGAGGCACTGGATCAGTTTTTGCACATTTTCAAATGAAATGGCAGTGTTAAAGCCTTTACACTTATGAATTTGAGCCTAAGTGTAAAACTTTAGCTGTCAAACCTAAGGATATATGAYGCAATAAATTGAGACTGCACAATCAAACTAAAGCCTGTGTGAATTACTTGTGGYGCTGCTGCAACCTCATGGTCAGCTGCCTGGCCCTGTATAGCTGCAGTTAGAACACAATTGCTGAAGAATATGAACTTGTTCTCTGTGCTGACACTGGTCAGGCACAAGTCCAGCCATGAGGCAAGGACGTAGGGTAGTCCAGATTCTCTATTCAACTTTCTTTTCCTTGTTTGCAGCACAGGATAAGATGAAACAATGAATTTACCACATGAAACATGTGAGATTTTCTTGTGCTAAAGCTGCTGCTTTAGAAAACGATTTAAGCAAGATGAAAGCTTTATCTTGTCTTGTCTTCCACGGTCTGTGCTAACTCTGCTGAGAGCTCCTCCCTGACCCTGCAGTAATCAGCTCTCTCAGAGGGAAGGTGTATCTATAGCTTTCCTAGGCCAATTCCCCCTGTGTACATACAAGATTTATCTTCCTGTCTTGTTCAGACAGCTAGTGGCTGTTTCTCTTCAATGCTCTTGCTTAGCTATCCCAAAATGAAATCAAGATGGATCAAAAGATCCACCCCTTGCTGTGAGGCAGCTCTAGCTTTGACTGGTGAAAACAACCGACTTAATTWTGTTTTTAGTTTGGGCCCAAAGACCTCTACATTTTCAGGTAATTGTTTTGTCACTTACTGTGTTTGTCACAAATGTGACACACAGTCCCTTGCCAACACACTAGATCTACTAGGTCTAAGAACAATTGAACCCACAAGTGAATATGAATGTATCATTTATTTGAGGTGGACAATTCACATCATTAAAAGTCACAGGTAACAAATTTTATCTGGAATTTGAATCAGATGTTTATTTTAAGATTTYCAGGGGCAGCTTCAGAGAAATACAAAAGATAAGCAGCACGCATAACAATCAGATGCGGCTGAGGAAAAAAAACCTAAAATCTGAATGCTCAGAATGCAATTTAAACAGGAAAATAAAATCCTGACTTGTGATGAAAAAGATGCATCTTGAAGGCAATCCACTGAATGGCTTCTTGAATTATTTATTGTTTAAAAAGTATGCAAACCATGGCACAGGCATATCCAACCCTTTCAGCTGTGAGGAAAGGAAAACCTTGTCCTAACATATTCATTGCATAAGTCTAAAGTAATATACAGAAAATTTCAAGTAAAGGATTGTGGTCTGAAGTAAAAATTCCATTTCATATTTAAAAAAATTAGAAGGCTATTTGCTTTTCTTCTCTCCATCCACTGGTTGATCCGTTTCAGAGTCATACTGGCATTTTTCCACACAATTCCTAGGGAACCAGCCTCGTTCTCTTACTCCACCTTAAGACATGAAAAGTTGCATTAACTTAGAAGAAAACATGATCCACTGCTGAGGAAAAACACAGGACTGAAAGAGACATCAAGCACACACCTAAGTTATCTTTTTCTACAAGACAGAACAWCTAAGTAATTTCTAACATCACTGCCTGGGCATGCATGGATTTTCTCCAACTGCCTAAAACGTTTCAGAGATCTCCAAAGTTTTCAGTGCTCTAAATTCCTTAAGAAAATTCCTCCTCATACCCTGAGGTCTATAAATGAGGTTTACAACTCCTTTTTCTACAAGYCAGGTTCACAGGAAGCACGCAACAAAACTTGTCTACCAGACTTTTAACACAGGTGATGACTATTTGTACATACCTGGGCTGTCTCCCATTTCCTACTCCTCCAGGTAAACCATCCCAATCCTTTTGGCTTTTCCTTATTAGYCCCATGTTCTATTATTTTAATTATTCTCATTGTTTTCCTCTCAACCCTTTACAGATATCTTCCTCTTTCTCGAGATGCAATAACTGCTTTTACTTGAAAAATGTAAAAGCTTCACTGCAGATAGCTGTGATGCTGACCCTCTACAGATCTGCAGGAATCTTTAACATCTTCARCACCCACAGGTAGTTTTATAAATGCATATTAAAGTTTCTGGAAATTATTCTAAAGAGAGATTGTCTCCTTTTTTAAGCTACACGAAGATTAATCCCTATAGTAATATAGGGTGTGTAGGTAGGAAGCCTGGATCTGTTAGGAAAGACCATGGTTTAAATATTTCAAAAAATAAATTATTCTTAACCTCTTCAGAGTCTAAAARTCTAACTCTTTCTTAGAACATGAAGAGTCCCTTTTCCCACTCAACTTTCAATAAACTTCTAGATGAGTTCTGTCAGTCTGAAAGAGTCATTTAATGTTTTTCAAAACTGGGAAGTCTGTTAGATGTAGRGAATAAAAACTACGGAGAGTGCAGATAAGCTAATGCCAGTAAGGTCATCATTCTACATTTTCACAAGTGAACATATAATACTGGCCACATTTCTAGACAGCTATAAAATTGATTTGCATTCAACAGAAAAAGTGAAAGTAACTGCTCCATACCATCAGCAGCTGAGATGACAATCTTCTCACCATACATCCAGTGTCTGGGGAAGGAAACAGAACAGGTAATTAGTTGCAAGAACTCATCTCAATATTTCTKTTAACCAAACGTAAAGGTGTGGAGCCACTAACTTTAAACCTCTGGTGGCTAAAATCAGATCCCCTTTACTCAGTGCAATTCTAGGTTCTTCAGTGCACGGTGTTGTGAAGAATGTTTTAACACCTTTAGTCACAGGGCAGCAGACTCCACTGTAATCTTCTATGGCTCGATACCGCACCTACAGATTGGAACAGAACACAGCAATCTSTTATTTCTGTTTCACACCAAAAAARTCAAGTCAAAGGGATTCTAAATTCTAAATTAACTGCTTAACAATGAAGCACAGTCATCTCTATTTTCATGTTTCTTCCCATTTGGAAACTAAGAAGGAAATGCAAAGGCTGAATGCCAAGCTTAAGTAAGCAGAGATTTCTATACATTGTTTGTGTTGATTAATTACATTTATTTATAGTATTTCAAAGTAATTTCAGACCAAACTTTACAAATACTTACGCTTCTTACTCGCTTGTCTGCTTTTTGTTTCAGTTGCTCTATCTACAAAGGATTAAAATAGAAATTTAGGCAGTGTTCAACACAAAATGAAGCCAGGTATTGAAACCATTCAACAAACACAGGAAATGCCATTAGCAGTTCGAAGCACTCACAAAAGCATAAGTTTTTAGTGTTTCAAAACAGGGAGAACATTTAATGGAACTCCTGTACATGTTTTGAATCCAGACTATTTTAGTCATTTAAAAAGTTGGTCTATTATTGCAAAGGAAAGCAGACAGCTGGATAGTGGGGAGAATGAACTTGAGATACCACTGCAGACCAGTTACCGTCAAACTGTACTGGTGACATCCATCTCTTACTGGCCAGTCCAGGCCATCTCCCTCAGGAATCCCAGACCATGTAAACACTTGCCTGAAGTTCTTCCATTTACTTCCCATATCATAGGGAAAAATAAAGGTCTCACCCGTTTGGTAGTACTGGATTCTGTCTTTGGCCTAAAAAAGAATTAGGAAATGCAGTACATAAAAACATCCTACAAACTGCAGTCAAGCAGCAAATATTGAGAAGGCCAGGTCAGAAGCCCTGTATGGGTCCATGGGACCTAAAGGCAAATATTTTCAGGCAGGAGCAGTGAATTCCTGCTATACCAACCYAGGCTTTAAAAACCACTTAAAACAATAATTCAGAAGTATGTCTGCTTTGGGTGTCCCCATCCCTGTCACTCCCCATTTACTCTTTAACAACAGAGTCCACTGACTACACTCATCATCCACTCCATGCTCCAACMTTATTTTACAGCTCTTTTTTTAGAGACCAATGCCTGACTATTTCAACACACAAAAGCTTTCACAGCTACAATCCTCTGATTAATGAGCATGAGCATGACTCAACATTGGTAGTGCCAATTCCTCCTCTAAGAATGCTCACACAGGCATGATCTGAATCGCCCACATTCCATAGTCACGAGCCTGACATTCTCACAGTTCTGATGACATCTAGTGGAGCAGCCACAGAGCAGTGCTGTCTGCTGCAATAATGCCATTTTATTAAATATTTATGTATTACAGTCCGTGYTCAGTTTTCAGAAKGGACATATTAGCAGCCTGTGTTTTRCAGTRAAAATTTTAACATATTATTCCAAATTTTGCAATATAGTGGTAACAGGGATTTCTTTCATTTATGTACCATTATCCCATTATTCAAAGGTCTAACAGGACTTGGATCCAAAAATACTCATGCAAAGTTGACATTACAATACTTGAGGTACTTATACACAGTCCAGATTCTCATGCTAATTCTGGCACACAAAATAAAAAAAAGGACAAGACATTATTGAAATGTTTGTGGACTTACATAAAAAAAAAACAGGTAGCACTAAATTAATTTCTAAATATTGAATCGGTTTTGCTTCTTCTACACTTAGTTTCTGCTGCTTGACAATATTGCTCCTGTAAAATCTAGTGAAAACCTCTACAAAGATAAAGAAATCCAACAAAAATTTAAAGGAGAGAAGACTAGGTATTTTCTAGTACTTCTTCAGAATCAAGGAAAATCCTCCCTTACAATCCAAAGTAAGAAATGGGGAAAATCACGAGTCAAAAGATAACACTTTGAATGGATCAGTGAGATGAACAATTAAATGTACAGGCAGGCATAATGACAAAGGTCAAGTTTCAGATTAAAATACCCACATATTTCAAGTGGATAAGCAAAGTCTCTTTAAAGCAAATATTATTATATGTTCAACAAACTCCTCCAAAACAATGAAGAAAACCCAAACAAACAAAACCAAAAAAACTACACATTTACATAATTTCCCATCTCTTTCAGTCAATTTCAGAGACAATGAAGAGCAAACCTTGTTGTAGGTATTAAGTCAGCAGCGAAATGAAATAACATCTTTGGTTTAAATCCTGAGGTGAAACAAAAGAAATTATAAATATGGAAAATAAACTTKGTAGCAGTGCAAGGATACTGTAATAAAAGTTTACCTTTTCTTCAATCCAGGACTCGATTGAAGTTTTATTTGTCAAAATTACTTTCATCTGAAATAAAAGTGTTAGGTGAAATTAGAATTTTTTTTTTTTCTGCAGGAATACATCAGCTATGCAAAGGAAGTTTCATTTAACAAACTAAATTTGTTTTAAAGAATAAAGCAACTTTCACAGACTTAACTGAAACATATAAGATGTTAAAAGTTAACACTCAGCAGAGATACATGCTCTAGAACTCTACATATAAGATATGTGACATATAAGTATCACRTAGTATTGTACTTTATGCTTAAAATGTGTCTTTTTGTTTCCTTCCAAAGACCTCAAACATTTTAAGAAATCCATTAAGCACATCTATACCTGTTTTCAGGGACAGGTCAAGTATTTTGACTTTTTCAGGGATTTTATAAAATCTACCTCATGTTTTCTTAGTTCAATAGATTTTCAGGCCCAAGTTGTCCAATGAAGAAAAACAAAAAAAAAAAATTGTGGTAACAACACAAAAACTGGGAAAAAGCTATATAAATCCCTGGAAAAGTTACACAGGAACTTAAGCTCTGAACAGCTGTTCTTATCTCAATCGTGAATTCTGTTTCTGGTCCCAGAAACACACACAACAAGCACACAAAACCTACGGCTTTTAACTTCTTTGTAACAGAGCCACAGACTTACCTGGATAATAAACAGCATACCAACAGCAATAGTTGTTCCTAATGCCAGTCCTAAGGCAAATAAAGATGCAGCAAATGCAGACAGTCCAAAGGGAATAATGGGACGAGGGTCTCTTTTGGCTGCACTCATGTCAATCTTCACAGAACTCCACCCAAAAGATATCTGCAAAGGGAAARATATCATTCAGCTCTAGAACATTCCAACTGCCAAAACAAAGCAAGTTAAGAAATCTGCCTCTGAAGGTGACTGTTCARTGTCTGACAGGTTTATAATGCAAGCAGAGTAACTAAAAAAAAATAMTAATTAAAAAAAYATTTCTTTCGTCTTCGAAAATTTGTTTGCTGCTAGATGGAAAGTAAAACCACAGTCACCATCTTGCAAGCTCCAGAAGCCCAAAAATCAGCAAATTAATCTGTGCTCTGGTATATTAACAAAAACACATTTATCAGTGTCAGACTGTTTGCATAGCACCTTCCCCATTTGCCATGGAAATGCTGCAGCTTTTCCTCGGAAAGCTTTGCAGATCACAGTTCTCAACGTTATCACTCTGCAAACACAACTCAGCTGCTACAAATACAACTTCATCTGTTACASTCAGCTGATGTTATCAAGCTCTTCACTGCAACCACAAAGGCTGAAATCAAAGCTTATAATTTCAACCATGGATCTGAGATAAGGGGTGTCTTCCACATGATTTGCTCATTGTTGCTACAGTAGAAGCTTTCCAGTCAAAAGAAAACAAAGCTAACRTGTTTATTTGAAGTGCCAAAGATAATATACTTTTTTTCCTTGAAGAAATGGACACAATACAAAAAAAAGAGGCCAGTAAAAGAAAATAAATAGCATGTAACTGTGTTGGAAATATACAGCAGCTGGTTTCTGTGCCAGACAAAACAGTCTGTTTCTCTCTACATAGAATATTATTGAACATAAAGCACCAGAAAACTTCCTGTGATTATGAGAAGCAACAGGGAAAAACAGAAAAGAGAAAAATAGAATGAAAATAGAAACAACTTTCTCTGAATCCTCCACCATTAACACATGTACTTCTTACAGGTACAGAGCAGAACTAGGAGTGCATGTGGAAAAATAAGGAAATACACATACTTTTTCTCAGAAAACCAAATTCTCTCATACCTCCAGAGATAAATTATGCACCTGACTTAAATAATATTTTAAGTATTTAGTTATATTTTCTTACTCTGTTGTAAAGCTGAGTGTACATTGTCATAATAAATATGAAAGAAGCGTGAATGCATCCCAGCGGAGCTAAGAGGAGAAACAGAGTGAAAGATGCATGATTCTGGTATCCACAACAGTTGTTGATCCAAGGACAGTGGTGATCCATCTTCATGACACATCTGTGAATAATAAACATTGATCAATATAGAAGACATATATGATATTTCTCAAACAACTCAAAGGATGGCTGACTTTCTACTTCTCAACCTCCATTCATTCATTTAAACCCACAAATTTCTGACAGATCAACACAGTTGTTGTTTCTTCTTAGCTCCTATTCTGAATTATATTTCCATGTTGTAGAATAAAAAAAGCAAATAAAAAGTGCTTCCAGGTCATACCCTCCCTAGTTTTCTGYCCTATTTACTCAAACTTACTAGCTGCTAATAAACACCATAGTACAGAGCCTGGAGACAGAGTCATAGAATGGGACCTGTAAGAACTATGATCACAATAATTAAGMACTACTATTAATRCCAATTTTAAAAAATTAGAATACCAGGAAAACAAAAGAAGTATCAAATTTCCTGTGAACTACTTGWARAAASAGGCTTTATCACRCTTCTGTCTGYGTATCTTTAAATATTCTTTCTTTTCTCTGAAAGCTTTCTCAATTGCTATATAYTGGCCTCATACCACTGAAAATACTTTTYAAAATACATTTAACAAGTATAAACACCCTAGAAACACTCTTGTATTCAATATAAAGCCAGTTATTTCGGTGTAGCTTAGATGCAAAAAAACCCCAACTGATTCCAGAATAGTTCACATCCCAAATTACCTTAACAGGTGTAAAAATCTAAGTGACCACCTAAGTGATCAGTCCTCAGTGTAAAGACTGTCACTCAAGGAAAAGAGCTGTTAATTTTAAAACTGGGTAGGATGTAGCCAAATTACAGAACTGCTCTGGAGTCTCAGTTTCTGTTGCCTAAAATACCACAGACTGCACTTCTTGGATTTTTAGAAATAACAAACTAATGTGTGTATTGCAGTATCCTCTCACCACATCCTCTTAAGAGTCCTTCAGAGGACAACCTGCCTGGACTGCAGACAG
>NW_026623695.1:542639-545130 GCF_030028575.1 Malurus melanocephalus
CTGCATTTTCTACTGGGCAGTCAAAGAGCTGTGTTTCAGTTGCTAACAGGTTTAGCTGAAGAAAGCCCCACCTTTAATTTTCTTTTGTACCCCTGTACTGAAGCTTACTCTCTCAGTTTCAGGTCTGGTTTATTATGTTGCGCCTCTTGAACCCAGTTTTATAACCCAAAGAGAGAAATGCATGTGAAAATCCCATTTGGGAAGATAACAAAACAGACATTTCAACTCTCTCAGCATGTCAATGTTTGGACTCAGAATTTTAAAAGGACTTAAGAAGGTTTTTAGGTATTTACACAGACTCACACCCCTGAAGCAGGACTGCATTGTTTTGTTAGATACCATCAAGAAGTTTTTACAGAAACTGATTTCAAACTACAAAGAAAACGTTTAAGACAGTCATTTATTAAACTAAAACACAGCAAAACTGTATACAAATGGTACAACTAGAAAGTGGAAGTATTTGAAAGGGTTATAGTGTTCATTTGGAAGCTCTTTCAAAAAAGCACAATGCAAGTCCTGGAAGAACCAATTTTGGTAATAGCCCATCATTAGGTTTGAAGCTGCTGTAATATGGACTTTTAACAATTTTAAAGAAAAACTGTACCTGTTACACTTTCGACAGTGGTGTGAACGAGGTGCCTTGTAAGACTGACACACTTTACAGTATTGGAGATACATGCAATCCTGAGATTTTTCCTTTAAACAGAAGAATAGGAGTGTTAGATGTATACATAACTCCACTGGCAATGSTTATCTTGGCATTTTCCTAATGTAAGCATCTTTGATTTCTTCTGACAGGGTGTGTCTCATAGTCCAACCCTATTTAATGGTAGGTGTCAGAGAGAGGAAAAAACAAAATTAAATAATCTCTTTGCTGATCTCTTGGCTATCAACACAGCCATYTCCCACTGTTGAAAGTGCTGGCTGCTAAAAGAAATAAACAGTTTCTTCTGCCACTCAGGAAGAGTGACTGTACAAGCAGGGTTTCACAGTTAAGTTCTAAGAGTAAAAATCAAGACGTGGCCTTTATAGTAATACAAAAAAAAAAAAAAAAAAAAAAACCAAAACCACAACCTGAGCATATTTCCTCTCCATTTTATACCACAAACCACTCTAGCCTTATTACTAACATACAACACTGGTAAACACTAATGTTCAACTCTCTTACACACAAACTACAGCAAGATAGGCAAGGGCAGAGACACTTGTAGGCAGTAAGCTGTTACAATGGCCAAAATCTTCTGCTCATGAAGTAAGAGTACCCAGTTGTCCTGCTAAGATGATTATCAGGATCCTCTTCTGCCTAGACTCTGTCCTGAGTAATATTCCACAATTAGAAAGCTGACCAGTGTTAAACTTTGTATCACGCCACTGAAACACAAACTCTGGGCAGTTGCCTTGAGTTACTGAACCTGGATCATTCTCGACTACAACTCTTCCTGAAGCACAGGAAATGCAAATTTCTACCTTGTACTGTGTAAAGCACAGGRTAAACAGATAACTTTCTGGCTTGCATAAAAAGGAAAAAAGAATTTCTAAATTAATCACTTCTAATTATTACTATTAGCAGCAAAATCTCCAAGACAGGCACCTGCAGGAACGTGCAGAAAACCTCGAGGTTCCACTCGCAGCTGTGCTTGTTTGCTGCTGCTTTGCTTTGAGAAACCCCTTTAAAACACAGCGACTGCTGCCAGCCAAGCAGCATTTCCAGTCCCCAAACAGCGTAGGGAGGGGATGCAGTAGGGCAGCAGAACAGAACAACAGAGCCTTGGAGAAGCAGATAAAGGATGTAACTGAGGCAAGCAGGATGCCAGCTCAGCTCTGCAAGCCTTACAAAGCAGGAGCCATGGAATCAACAGTGCTGTGYTTACTCAAGAGCTGGGGTCAAGGAACGGCCATCTAAAATGTTACAACACTGGCTACTGCAGACCAGCAAAAGACCACATACACCCTTCTAATAAGGAGTGTGGCTACGTAAAATAAAGCATTACATATACAACAAGTCAGCGGGGATAGTTAATGAATGGGTAATGAGCGTGTATGATAAAAACTCTATTAACTCAGCGCTCGGCACACTCCATTACAGGAATGATATTTCAAGTGTTCAGCGTGCTGCTCTGTAATAGTCAAAACTGTCATAGAAAGTTTCTGTCTGTCCGATTTCGGTATCAGGAACCAGCGGACGCGTACGGGGAACTCAGGAAGCGGCAGCAGCAAAGCGGGGAGAGGCAAAYGAAAGATTTCAGAACACGATAAGGAAGAAGGAGTGGCCTGAGAGCCTGGAGCGCTCTTGGGCAGAAAGAGGAGAAACGGTTTTACCAAAAGACACGCGATTTCTACCGTCCTGACCGCGAGGGCGGCCGGCCCGGCCCAAGGGCTGCCCGCCGGTCCCCCCGCGCGGCCCCGGGACGAGGCGGTCGCAAGGCAGCGCTTACCGGCGTCCACCCCAGCGGGACGTACCCGGGGCCGACAAACATGGCATTGAAGTAGT
>NW_026623695.1:545450-546765 GCF_030028575.1 Malurus melanocephalus
GCGGAGCGGAGCGGGGCCCCGGCACTGACAGCGCCATCGCCGCGATGTCGTCCGACTTCGAGAGCTACGAGCAGGACTTCGCCGTGCTCACGGCAGAGATCACGGGCCGCATCGGGAAGGTGCCGAAGCTGGTAGGAGGTGAGCGGCTGCTCTCCGTGCCCGCGGCGCTCTCTCCGCAGGCCCGGCCGGCTCCTCCAGAGACGAGCGCGCGGGGCGGTGGCGGGAGGTGCCGGGCTGTTTTCAGGGGGGTCTCAGCGCCTCCTCCTCCTCCTCAGTCACMTCCCTGCCCCAGCAGCGRGTGGTCTCTTGAAATGTGTTGAGGATACTCTGGCGGAATGTTTGTTTGCTGGTCACCTGTGAGGATCAGCCCTTCCCTGCCGCCAGGCTGTGCGGCCACGCCGAGTTGCGCCAGTGCACCTGAAGGGTTGAGCAGAGCCGAGGGGATGCTCCCAGTGCCAGCATTGCTGCTGGATCCTGTTTATTGTGCTCATACCACAACGTCACTAATGGAAATCAAGTGTTTTTCATGTGGCATAGACAGATTTTGTGCATGACTTAATCTGAATCTGTGTTTTTGCTGCCTACTGWTCATACATTTGATTTGGATAATTGACAGTAGTGACTCACATGCCGGAGCAGTTTCAAAGAGATCAGTGTTCATTTACTTTAATGTGTTTGTCAGTAGCCTGCAGCGTTCATGGKCTAATTCATGATGCATCCCTACAGTAGAGTCAAAATTATCTGTAAGAGTAGAAAGATGAAAATCATAATCTCGTTWATCAGCCCAGCTGAATCTTCCAGCACGCAGAAATCAGTGCCCCAATACAGGGCTCCTGTGAGGCGGAGGGAAGCTCTGAATTCCTGATTTTCTCATCTGTTCCTCTTGTAGCTCAGCTTAATGCCTCTTCTGTTTCCAGCTCATTTAATACTTTTGCCTCTGCTTCTAATGCATGTTTCCCAAAGGCTTAGAATGCTTAACCATAGGGGTGGATATTCTATAAGAAGGAAATAAACACATGCCAATGGTGTACTTTTCCATGACTAAAGGAAAAGCTATCATGCATCCAGGACCAAAGAGTAGCACCCTATTTTTTTTTTTTGTGGGAAATGCATCATGAAGTGATGAAGTAGTGACTCTAAGCAGGATTTGAGGTAGGCGGTCAGCTGAAATGTGTGATCTCAGGGGATTTTGAATAAAAGTCTTTTTGATTCTGGAAGGTTATGGCCCATTCTAATCTTCGCAAGTTAGAAAGTCTTTGGGAAAACTAGGATTCCATTCTTTGTTTAAAGAGCAGGAAACAATACCTTTTCATTG
>NW_026623695.1:547735-548072 GCF_030028575.1 Malurus melanocephalus
ATACAACCTTGTGTACAAATAGAGAACAGATTTCTTTGCAATCCTACATAGAGGAGAAACCCACTTGTTCTTCCAGTCTTTATCCATAGCTTGTCAGTTTCACCACTTAAATTATACAAACTACTTGGGATTTTGTCTTTGAGACATTCTAGCAATGTTGAGAAAACATTAAATTTGGATGTATTTGATGGAGCGTTGTTTTTCATTTTCTTTAAAGGATCTTTCAATTCTCAATCAAGACAAAAGGTTATAAAACACCTTTTTCTTCATTTCCTGTGGAACTTTATTTAAGGAAATGGTTGAGTAAGCAGGTTGAAAACTGCTAAGTCACAGTGGG
>NW_026623696.1:0-6958 GCF_030028575.1 Malurus melanocephalus
TGTCTGGACTTACGGCAGAAGGTTGCATTCCTCCACACAGGTATCTGGACACCAAGTGATTGGCAGGCATCYGCATAGGACTGCAGGCTCTTGCACAGGGCCTCATGGTCCAGCCCCAGCTCACACAGGTCGTAGAAGCAGGTGTCAAAGTAGCTGCTGGCATTCAGCATAGTGTGGCACACCTGGAACGGCCCTCCGATGTCAGTGAGGAGCCCACAGAAGTGGCTGCTGCTGATGAGTTGCTTGTCGGTCTCATTGCAGGCTGGGGTGGGCAGAGGTCCGGCTGAGCAGCTGTGGAAAAACAGGCAGAAGATCCCCTGGGTCATTTGTGGCCTTCTTCTGCTACCTCCTCTTCCTTCCCTTGCCCAAGGTGTCCCCAGAGCTGCTGGGGACCATCCTCACCTGCTGTTGTTGGACACCTCCCAGCTGTTGCCCAGGCTGGTGGAGTCTGGCTCCATTYCCCCTTCTGGGTTGAGGAAGTCATCTGCTGCCATCCCGTTGTAGTTCCCRCACATGCCACAAACCTTCTGCCCAAAGTTGCTCGGAAGTGTCACCTCCACGCGCTGCTTCCCATCAAACTTGACTCTCAAGCCAAAGTCTGTCATGACCATGGTGTAGAACCCGCTGGACAGGACCTGCAYGCCTGGGGCTGGGCTGCAAGGCAGGATCTCTTCCACTCCATTGACCTGGAAGGACAGGAACCRAGACAGGATTGGMGCAGCCCATTTGACACAAYTCTCTCCTCTCGTRCAGCCCCACAGCRCCTTCCCCTTGARCTTACCATCACCACTCCACCCTGCCCYARCCTTATCCGCTGGTCAGCCACATCAACATCCACGTATCGCACATAGGACACACGGGTATTGCCTCCYCTGTGCTCATTGGCCGCTTCCACGTTGAAGTAGGGCAGGGAGCTGTTGCTGTCACACAGCTTGGAGAGGGTGTAGGTGCAGRTGCCCATGAAATGGTGTAACTGCTTGTCRAACGTGTGGTAGTGAGGGTCTCCTTCCACCACACAGGTGCCTGAGARTGGAAAGACCAGAGGAAACTTTCAGTTGAGCACCTCCTATTGCCTCTTCTTTCCAGCCTACCCTGCACAGAGTACTGTGGCCCTGTGCCTGGTCTGTTCTAGTCACCTGATTCTGGCATGGGTGTTGGTGTGGGTGTCTCTTCTGATGGTGTTGTGATGGTGGGTCCTGTTGTTGGAGTAACACCTGTGAATGAAACAACCATACAAAGAGATTTATCCTCCTCGATTATGGTCTTTAAGACAGCATTTATATTGATTGCCAGAAGCAGCATAACATTTTTCAAGGTGCCCTCTCCCAAGCCAAGGTTTTTACCTGTGCATTCTCCCTTTACAATGGATAGATCATCCAAAGCTACATCGCTCTGGAGATCTTCACCAATCATGCCCTCCAGGACAATCTAAGGGAAGGAATAAATCCCRTCATTAGCTCCAGACACATAAATGAATTGCCATTAGAAAGCACAGTTCATATCAGATGGCAGTGAAAGCCTGTGTCCTTTACCTGCATATTTCCTCTGCTGTRTACCGTGACCTCTCCCAAGTTCCATCTGTCTCCTTTGTTTCCAGCATCTTTCCATTCTAGTGTTGATGTCTCATTGTGAACTACATACACACGCAGACCCATTGCTTCAGCACTTCCATACATATGATACCAGAAGCGGAAGCAGTGAAGTCCTTCTGAGCTGCATACTGGACTGACCAAGCGRGCTACATCACTTGGCTCTGGCTTACTTCCTTGCAGGTAGATATAATAGCCCTCTGGAAATGGCAGAATGTAATTTTCACATTAATAAGGGATAAAACAAAGTCACTTCATTTACAGAGTCTGCACAGTAGATCATTACTTCACCCAGCACCTGCATTAATCTTTCAATTCTGAAAAGGACTTTCAAGAGATTACACTTGTCTTGTACTTAAGRAATGGAACACCTTCTAAAGGAAAGGTCATCTGCCCCAGTGATCCAGTGTCAGCATGGCTGAAGGCTGCTGAAGGCTTCAGCSTGCTGAAGGCTCCTTACAGGAATTTATGATAAGAGGTCACATGCTCATCAATGTTCTGCACTGCTATAACAGATTCCTGGCCAGTACAGAAGGCCCTGGGTTATGCCTAGAACCACATGGCCTGGATATGCTKTTAAAAGAGGCTCCTTGCATTCTTCCAAGAGAAGCACAGCCTAGTTCTGTTTGCTGCTCTCACCTCCAGTTGTGTGGTCATGAGAAGGGCCAGTACCCGGTGTGGGTGTTGGTCCCTTATGCCTTATCCAGTCCAAGTCGTCRTTGGTGTCCTGTTTCCACTCACAGAAATCATTCTCAAATGTACAGGACATATTGCAGGTTGTTGGTACAGCTGTATATGGTGCAGAAAGAAAAACAGAATTTCCATGATTAAGGTTGGAATCTTGTCTCTGTTTGGACAATGCTCTTCTAGGTCAAACGAATGTTGATCAAAAAATTGCAGGTGCTACAATGGAGTGGGTATAAGTGAATAGTACTGAAAAACTGACCATAAAATATGAAATTATGTCTGAGCATGCATGTTATTTTACAAGTTCCTTCCTCCTCTATCATCATAATGCACTAGGATCCTGTATTTTACACTGTGCCACAGTCATAATCCTTTATCATTGCATATTGTCCTATTTGTAGTAGGATTCATTTGGCTTTAAAAGTCCTTTTTAAGTGGAAATCTAGACTTTGTGATAAGAGAGGTCTGACATTGCTTTTTAGTGCTCATAAAGTGGGATGSGAAGCACAGTCACGGAACTGGAAAGAGGTTACAGAATGCCTTTTCATATAATAGCCTCATTCTTAGGCTGCTGTTTTTGCTGGCTTTGGTAATTACCTCTGATAATTCAAGAAAAAGCAATTTAAGGATAAAAGGAGGATGTTTTTTACAGTGAGGATGGTGAAACTTTGGAAAGATTCAATGTCAGGTTAGATGGTGAATAAGCTGATCTAGTTTTAGATGTCCCTGCTTGGTTCAGGGGAATTGGACTACATGGCCTTTGAAGGTCCCTTCCAATCCAAACTATTCTATGATTCTATGAATGTCATGCCTTTAGCTTTATCTCTGTGCTAAGTGGTCTACCTATATAAAAAAAGGCCTAAGGATGAATGGACCTCAAGCTGCAGGGTTCTTCTTTATTGATTTTAAAGCTTGGGTTTATATACTTAGGTACTTACTTTGTATGCTTGGTGACAATGTGGAGATGTAGACAGGTTGGTAAATATGCTAACATTTCTCAAAATAAAATATTCTCTTAAAGCCAAAGTGGTGATTTATCAGACCATCGCTCAATTGTCCCTTGCTGAGCCCACAGCTGACAGTGCATGTTGTCCCTCATGATGCAATTCTGAACAAYACCCTTGGATCATGTGTGTTGAGATATCACATCCTAAACTGAATACTTGAAGCCCATTACAAGCTCAGAACACAGATTTGCAGAGATGCTAAGCACTTTAGTGCTTCCTATGTTTCGTTGAATCCCCATTTCTGAAATTCTGTTCAATTCCTCAGACATTTGATTTACATTTGTAGCATGAGGATTTAATTGGATAGTTGTTTGCTAAATGACCTAATGACTTACCACAGATGGTATCTTCCCTCCAGTCACCCAGATTTACACCTTCAAGTTCACAGGCAGCAGCGTAGGCCTCTAAAATCTTGCAGTATTGATCAGAATCCCCCTCTGTGGCACACAGATCATAGACACAACTCTCAAAGTACAGTTGTGGGGAAATGTGCCKATGGCACAACTCAAAAGGTCCACTGTTTTCCAAGATAATTTTGCAGAGTTCTTCATATTCTTTCTCTTTTTCTGTGTCACAAACAGGTGGTACCACTGAAACTTCATTACACCTGCATGAAAAATGAACAGCAGAGTGGTTATACAATAAATCTTTGTGGTATGTTCTGTGCTGCAAGGCATACCCCAATATAAGGGAATGCTATGCCAAATTCTGTAGATATGCTATGTGTAGACATCTTTAGTGTGTCAAACTCAACAGTGAGAGCTATTGCAATTTAACTCGTAACTCCCCATTAAGAATATAACTTATTATATTGTGAATTGTGTCTGTCTATCCACAGAATGATGTCCAGAAGAAACAAAAAAAATCAGCTATCCAACACAAGAAAGATARTTTCAAATCACTATTGTATATATTAAGAGTAGTAATTTGTATGTGAAAGCATTAATAGACAGATAAATGCCCCATGTCTGCATTAATCAGCGTGGAGTTATCTCAGGAGTTGAATCTGAGAGATAGATTTAGGCTCCTTATAGGAAGGGGGAATATGAAGGTGATATTTTAGAATAAGGAAGTAAGAAAAAATTCAAGTTATATGCATAAAAAGTATGCCAATCTCAAGTAAAATCTATAAAGCTCATGCGGAAAAACTCTGAGGGTTTGTTTTAAAATGTCAATGCTTTCTATTGAAAACTGGAGTTACGCAAAGGTGAAAACACTTGCAATAAAGAAATACAAAAAACGGGCTASTATGAAATGCAAAAAACATATGTTAGACTTGTAACTAGCTGATCYATGCTTTGGGCATTTTGCTGTTTCCTAAAGTATTATCTGATACTTACGTCCTGTTGTCATCCTTCACTATCCAGCTGTCACCAAATTTATTTGGATCCTGTTCTAGGACTTTATCCGGGTTTAAAAAGTCATCCAGTTGGTTGTCATTGAATGTGCCACAGAGACCACACAGTTGTCCTTTGAGACTGTCATCAACCAGAATGAAAAGCTCCTGGTCACCATCAAACTTAACCTGGATCCCTAGAGAGGTGTCAACGACAACGTACTGTCCTTGTATGGATACTYTGGCTTCATGGTTCAAATCCGCAGGAAGATGGACTTGAACTCCATTCACCTAAAAAAAACAAAACACACAGACTCAAGTAAGTCAGCAAAGCTCCCAGGAACAAAGGGGAGGCCTGCACTGCCAGCACTATGGCTTTCTTCACTGAGTCAGCTTTGTTCTAATGAAAAGTGCAGATAACAGAASCTTGAGATTAAGCACAGACTAAAGGTGCACACTTATCTCAGACCTTCAGTAGTGCTTTGTGTCACAAATTCAGCTTTCTGCTGTCACAACTTCATGCAAAGCAATATGTGGGATAGTTAGTTTAAATCTTTGGGATTTAATTCAGGAAAAGCTTTCTGTTATAGATGAAGTTGTTGGATGAAGTTGTTTTATCCTACAACATTATTTAGTAAAGATATGAATGGACAAAAAGAAGCTATACTGATGTCTGCCACTTTTAGAAAAAAAAATAATTCTGTGACTTCTAGCATGTGCTATCATGGAGGTGAAGAATACAGAGAACCCTGTTTCAGTTCTTTTGGGCACAAATATGAGGTGCATAGATGTGATGGATTTTTTGTGCTTAAAGTAGGACACTTACATAGGTCTCTTTGTTTTTCTTCAGAACAATATGCAGATTTTTCAGTGTGACAGCAACTGAGTTCAAGGCAGTCCAGTTTGGGTTTCCTCTGTGCTCATTTCTGGTTGTCACCGAGAATCTTTCAGAAGAATTTGTGCATCTCTCAACAACTGTATAATTGCAGTCTCCTTGGAAATGGTACAGTCTCCCATCAAAGGTTATATAATGTGGATCCCCAAAAATGCGACAGGTGCTGGGATTCGATGGATAACATCCCAGGAGTCCGTTCTGCACCTTGCAAACTTCGCTTACTTCACATGTGTCTGAATCACAAACTACAGTCCCATTTCCAGTACATACACAGTAGCCTACACAGTCCGGTTGCCAAAAAGATTCTCCTTTCTGTTAGAGAYAAGAGAATTAAAATAAATTAAAGAAGTTCATGGTAGTATTGACTTGTGAAGTAAGCCCACATAAAAACAGTGTACCAGAGCTAACCTCATAATATTTGCCATTCTGGAGACAGCCACAGTTGCTCATGGGCACGCACTGTCCTCCRCTGAGGACAAAGCCACTCTTGCACTCACATCCTTCTACACAAGGGCTGCTGCAGTTCTGCGATGCAATAGGGTCAGTGCAGGTTGCTGGACAAGCACTGGTGCATGGATTGTASTGACTATTGGGAGGGCATGCAATGGCTGAGAAACAACAAAGAGCACTGAATTAACAATCATAATCCACACAAAACCACTAAACCCACAAGAAACCACTTTTCAATAATGTGATTGTTTTGAGCTAGTGGCAATTGTGGGAGTTCTTTGAAGCCTGAAATTCCATTCTTATTTTAGTATCAGGAAGAAAATCAGAAAATATTCTACACAAGAAAAGTATGACTGCTTATCCCTATACTGGATATTAAACATCTCCAGACCCAAGGAAAGGCTATGACTTTCTACACTAGATCTTGCACATAGATGGTACATTTCCACAAGTATAAGGTTTGCTAAACTGATTACATGTAGCTTTAGATGGAGCAAGCCTATTAAAGATAAAAGATCAGCTAAAACTCAGAGATGACTTTACAGTAACAGGGACATACTGCTGGTGGTTTGACAAAGATCCTTTAGATAATGAACAAAATTATCCTCTGTTCCCTGGCAGGAAGAAAACCAGCATTTATTTTGAAGAAATTTATTTCTCAGTATTCTTTTGTAATTATGTGAAGAATTTATGATATCAAAACTATGTCAGTTACTGGCTAAAATCAGCCTCTTAAGAGCACAATGGTGCTATTCAAATGCTCATTTCTCCATGGAAACTCACGGCAGAAGGTAGCATTCCTCCAGGGAAGCAGAGTCACACCAGCTGCTTGGCATGCATCAGCATAGGCCTCCAGAGCAGYRCACAGGAACTCCTGGCCACCATTCAGGGCACACAGGTCGTACAAGCAGGTGTCAAAGTAGTCCTGGGGGTTGATCACGCTGTGGCACTTGTCAAAAGAGCTAGGCCTGGTGGTCAGGATGCCACAGAACTG